>NW_026917063.1:0-40199 GCF_035046485.1 Aedes albopictus
CAACGTCTGGTCACTTTACATTAGTAGATGCACAATGCACATACCCGTTCTGATTCGGAGAAGGAAAAGTCGGTTTCGGTTGTCATTTTTCGTTCTGTGGTTATTTCATTCACTTTTGACAATGGTGTGTGCCGGAGCCGGAGATCCTTTTATGATTCCACATCTCCATGAAGAGGACACAAGCAACGGGTAGGGAGGTACTCAAACAATGCCGCCACCGAAACACAGGCGAAAAGATTTAACGGTCCCCCAGTACGAGCGAGTGAAAGGTTCTTCCCTGAGTCATCGTCGTCGATGGAAATCTAAACAGATGCATTCATTTGAAAACGGGATAAGATTTATTGGTGAACAGGAACGTGCCACGTTCGTATACCTAAACATCTCCGAGGCAGTTCTGTTCGGTCGGTCGATCGATACGACACATATTGCAGAAGTGACAATTCCAAATATCGACGACGATGAGTGTGGAGAGGATGTGCTTCATTTCGGATTCAAGTGGATTAGCTGATGGGTTTGTGTCATGCGTGCGTGGGATATGACGATGATGATGATGATGTGCAGCAGCAGCAAGGGCTTTCGTGCCGAAGCGTTATGTTTACCCTCTTTAGTGGTAGAGTTGACACGGAAGAGGATTTGGGCTCGGTTTGTTGATTTGAAGTACGCGCTGTATATTGCATTTGTGAGGAGGGTTGATTTATTTATCGGTTATAGACTATCATACGGGGTCGTGTATGATGCACGCGTTTATTTAAAATTCATTCTGGTGATGAAAAATGTATTCAATACTCTGTCACCGACACTCTGCAATATGATGTTATTGATATCAGTACACATGTTCATCCTCACAAAGTTCAAAGATACTTTGAAAGTTGTAATTTTATATGCTGATTTATCGACCGTATTCTATTAATAACTTGATGATTTTGTGGCTATATCGGTCTCTTTCTACTCATAGTATAAGGGAGTAGAGATCAAAGTGGATAATGAAATGATAGATATGATAGAATTCGCTAGGTAGCGAACAAGTGTGAAAATTTTATAGAAGGTGAAAGAGTATTATGAGTAGAAAGAGACCGATACACAGTGGGATCATTCTGAAAAAAGACGATCAAAACCTCTAAGAGCCGTTAGATGACATTTTAGCATATAGGTGTCTTTGGAAGATGTGTTCAGAAATATCGTCTCGATTTTTATGCATATTCACTGTATGGTAAAACTGTAGGGTGAACCCGAGCAAAAAAATATTTTTTCAAAATAATTTTTTTAGGGGGTAGATGTCTTCAGCAAAGTTGTAGAACAAGTTATTTCAAGTAACTTTGCTGAAGACACCATATAGTTTGGACTTCATTTTTTGGGAGAAAATATGAAAGTTTGAAAAACAACCTTAAAATCAGTTTTTTGAACGTTTCCATGATTATATCGTAAAATTTCAACGTGATATATTCTACAAGTTTGTAGATACTACTAGAATACACTATCTTGCCGAAGACACCAACTCTGTAAAATTGAAAATTGCTCCAGTAAACCAATTTTTTTTGAAAAGTTTTCACTATTTTCACTATTGAATATTTTTTGAATAGGCACTTTTTGGCAGCCGTGCTATCAAAATTTCAATGCTTTATCATGTCCAGAATATACCAAAAGTGACTTAACAATCGGGTCTGATAAGGCACTTTGATTTCTGATGCTATTTTAATAGTGATTCTTCAAAGAAAATAGTCACAAATTTCATACAAATTAATTAATACAAACTGAAAACTCACGAAAACTTTTTGATATTAATATTTGTTAATCCAAAAAGTATACTTGTTGAAATAGTCCACATTTCTAACACTGTGGTTGACTTTACATTGAATAAGAAATATCGCTTTTTAAATTTTTAGATGAGTTGTTAATACCAATTAAAAACTGTGTTTTTTATCTATTTTTTAATTGTAATTCCCAATGCATTTGTTTATGCTTAAAATACATACATTAATCAATCAACTAAAACAATGATAACTTTTTTTTTCATTTGCTATGTTAACATTATAACTTCGGTTAAAAACTAAAAAGGCGAAAATATAATGAATGCCTCTACAAGTTTTGTGTTGAAAATAAAAAAAAAAATAAAACGAGTGAAACATTGTTACATCACATTGAAATAGCCAGTATCTGTTAGCGATATTCTAGGTTGTAAATCTAACGTCATGATGAAAATTTTTCACAGATATTTTATTGAAATTGATTATGCTGTTTGATACTCTTTAAAATTTATTTTTTCCAGTTTTCAAGAACTGCGTCCGTTAGGTCGATTCCTGTCCATGATTTTCAAAATTTTTTCGTCGTGGACATATTACCTTGGTTCATCCCTTGACAAATCCGCATCAAGATCACAGCTCGATTATGGATACTCTTCCGGAGGAGCCTTTAGTTTTAAGTTTATATTATAACGATTTTTTGAAAAGATAAAAAGGTTTTGTGCCTTTTTGAGAAAGATTTCGTAGATGAGTAAATCACTCAAAGAGCCTTTTCCCTCTTTCAAAGTTTGTAGTTCAAAATAAATGACACACACATTTGAAATAGTCTACCTTTATTTAACTTATTTTTTTATTCAGAATGGAATTGGATGAGCTAAAATAATATCGAAAGGTTGTATGAGATTTGTGAATATTTTCTCTGAAAATTACTATTAAAATAGCTTCAGATATCAAAGTGCCTTATCAGACCCGATTGTTAAGTCAATTTTGGTCTATTCTGGACATAATGAACCATAGAAATTTTGACAGCACGGCTGCCAAAAAGTGCCTACTCAAAAAATATTCAATAGTGAGTTTTTACCTCATCTAAAAATTTAAAAAGCGATCTTTTTGTCGGGTATTCAATGTAAAGTGAACCACAGTATTAGAAATGTTGACTATTTCAACAAGAATACTATTTTGATTAACAAATATGAATGTCGAAAAGTTTTCGTGAGTTTTTAGTTTGTATTAAATGATTTGTATGAAATTTGTGAATATTTTCTTTGAAAAATGACTATTAAAATAGCATCAGAAATCAAAGTGCCTTATCAGACCCGATTGTTAAGTCACTTTTGGTCTATTCTGGACATGATAAAGCATTGAAATTTTGATAGCACGGCTGCCAAAAAGTGCCTATTAATAATGAAAATAATGAAAAATTTTCAAAAAAAATTGTTTACTGGAGCAATTTTCAACTTTACAGAATTGGTGTCTTCAGCAAGATAGTGTATTCCAGTAGTACCTACAAACTTGTAGAATATATCACGTTGAAATTTTACGATATAATCATGGAAAAGTTCAAAAAACTGATTTTGAGGTTGTTTTTTAAACTTTTATATTTTCTCCCTAAAAATGAAGTCCAAGCTTTATGGTGTCTACAGCAAAGTTACTTGAAATTACTTATTCTACAACTTTGCTGAAGACATCTACACTCTAAAAAATTATTTTGAAAAAATATGTTTTTGCTCGGGTTCACCCTACAGTTTTACCATACAGTGTATATGCATAAAAATAGAGTAGATTTTTCTGAACATCTCTTCCAAAGACACCTATGTGCTAAAATGTCATCTAACGGCTCTTAGAGGTTTTGATCGTCTTTTTTTAGAATGATCCCACTGTGCGATATAGCCACAAAATCATCAAGTTGTAATTTTAATCAGAGAAATTTTAGTAGCGTTAAACGTTAAGGGTTCGACTTCCGATTAGTTCTGGAACATTTTGCAATGCTGCAGATCAGATGAAACAGCTCCTTCAACCGTAAATTGAGCATAGATTTGTTAAAATAATATGAGAGACAAAATTGCATTTCCCCCAAAAATACCCCGTAGACTTCTAATCCTTTCACATTACAACTTTGAAATTCAAAGCCGTCTTTGCAAGCGGACATTAAAATCTGGTTCGTACCACTAAGTACGGCCGACAAGCAACAATAAAGCTCTGTGGCCACTCCGTAATGACCGCTTTAGGTAAACTTTTGTTCCAGCTGTGTTTCCGGCTGTTACGGCCCTAAGTATAATACCTCTTTTCGCCGACATTCACACAACCGTCCACCGCTGCTGCCGCTCCGGGAGACAATGAATGAACCAGTAGTGAGCTCATTAAAACTTTACGACTACCGGATCATTGTTGTAGTAACTAGTTAAATTGTACACAAAACTTTCCCCTCAATTTCACGGGGTGGATACCGCCGCGACGGTCCGGCAAGTGTTCGCACTGCTCTCGTAACTCCACTGCACTGCGCACAGTGGTCCATGGCTATTTCCCACTACTTTCTTGTTCGTCTTCACTTGGTTCCGGCTTCGAGGGCGGGTGGGTTCCGTCAACGAAGAGGAAGTGGTAAACAAGTGGTGTCCAAGCCGGACGTTGAGCAACCATCCCCGATGTTGAGTTGTTGTTGCTCGCACATTCAAGTGTCTCAGAGGGAGGTATATGTTAAACATAGGCGTGAGGACGAATTATCAGGATGCATTGGAAAAGTGGAGCCATGTTTGGCCAAGCAAGTCAAGTATGTATAGCTGATACATTTAAGGAGAAACTTCAGAGAACACAAGCATGGCTGCCACAATGGACGACTTGGTCCCCTGCTCACGATTTCGAGAGCACCAATCTTGAAAATTCGGAAACAAATGCTTTCGATTTGAAAGAGCTGCCTCTTTTTGCAAGTGTTTGGTGTGATTCACTGTGTCATTACCTAGCTGTGGCAAGATACTGCTATTTTCCGCATCTATTTGGAGCACATAATTGGGTCTCCAGTTAGCCTAGTGGGCAAGGCCATGGATCACCAATCCGGAGACGGCGGGAAAATTTTCTCGACTCCCTGGGCATAGTGTATCATTGTACTTGCCTCACAACAAATTCAATGTAATGTCAAGGAAAGGAAGCCCTTAAATTAATAGCTGTAGAAGTGCTCAAATTAAAGAACACTATGTTGAAGAAAGGCAAGCCAAGTTCCAGTTGAAACGTCGAGCCAGAAAAAAAAGAAACTCTAAGAACTTAGATGGGTATGCCCACTCCATATTTAAAAATTGTCAGACAGTACAGTATGACCCAAAAAAAAAATGCGAAAGTTTTCAAAGTCATCGTTCCCCTACTTTGAACTGATTAACCTTGCATGTATCTATAGGGTACCTTTGGAAATATAACGTTGAACATATGGATGTCGAAATCGTCCATGCGCCAGAGACCATTTTTTAAGGATATGATTTTCTTTCAATTGCCTTCAATCACATTCAATCAAATTTTAATTTCAAAATAGTACTTTTATGGCTGGATAAGGTCTTCAGGAGTTTGTTGGTTCGTCGGACAAGAACGAAAAAAATATTAACTTATAAATTAAGAGACATTTTCTGAAAATTGAATTATTTGACAAATGATAATTTTTAGAAAATATTATGTTTTAAGCATGAAATTGTTTTTAAGTACTTAGTATTTGTACCTATCATAAAGGTAGGTTTATATGCCTTCATCGACAAAAAATTGTTTTGAAAAATGTTCAAACAGTGCTAAGTTTTTTATTAATTTATCTTAAATACGATTTTTAATATGTAGCACCTTTTTTAGTTTTTGTTTCCTAAACATTTGAAATTATTAATGGAGGGGGGTTTGGCAGCACTGCTGACCAGCAGGTGTTAGTTCCAACTGTTGGGCTTTTTTTTCGGTGAAATTGGGTGAAATCAGCGAAGAAAATTTGATTTTTCGGTTCTCAAAAGAGCTCCTGAAATAGAAGTGCCCGGAAATGATGGAGTCAGCACGGGAATATAACCTGGAGGGAACCACAGTCAAATCCAAAAGATCCCGGGGAACGGGAAAGGTCGCCATTGCTAAAATAGGCAGCCCCAGTAGAAAAGCTGCATTGAGTGTAGTTGTGAGCGGTGTTAAGCAGGGTTCGTAATTTTCGTTTCAGCGATACGAAATATGGCTATTCTCACGGCGGCGGGAGAGCTTATTTTCACTATTTTGCTTGAGGAACACTTTTCCCCTCCAGCAATTCTATCGAGAGTAGCGATTCATGATAACTGAAAATCGCTTCAACCTGCAGATAATTTCTTTTCGTTCTGTTAAATTTTCTCTCACCCAATTTTCACGAAAATCTTTTCAAAGCAGATTAACAAAAATTGTGCCCGCGACGGGATTCGAACCTGGAACATTACTAAAAACATACGTGACACGCGCACTCTATCCACACCACCACGCCAACCACACAGAGGGTGTAGAAAATATAATGCATAAAACCAATCATCGTCGGCTTCATATGAGTCAAGGAAAGACAACATAATCGGCCGACAAAGGGCAAACGAAATTCTCGCACCTTTGGGAGTGAGTGAAAAAATGTTTTCGCTCTGCTCTTTGTGCGGGAGATTTCTCAAGCCAGATTTTCGCTGAAAATTGGCGTGAGGGAGAATTCTATTTTCGTGAGAATGAGCGAAAATTCCGACCGCTGGTGTTAAGAAATGTGCTTGATATGTGAGAGGAAATTCCTGTTGGAATAAAGTGGAAATTGGATTTCGCTGCCACCAAAATGAAGTGTTGCAAAATCAGTGAAGCATAGAGATATTGTGACAGTTCGACACAACGGAACTCCTAAGAACGGAGACGAAACACTGGATTTCACCATCAGGGCTGCGTCGGCTAGAAGCACCCTGCGGCCTGCGCAGAAGGAGGCAGTGGAACGGTCGGCCGAGGTGAAGCGGAGATCATCTTTTATGGCCCGTACGCCGAGGCGCAGCTCCCCGAAATTTACAACATCTGGTGAGTTTGTTCCGATTGGAAATGCAATACCACTTTAATGATGTCAATCATCCTCTTCAAACGGTGAATTTTTGGGGTTTTAGTTTTGATTTAGATTTATTTTATGTTTTGGTTGCGAATCTCCAGCAGCACTGTCCGAAACCTGAACCCCGTGTGCAGGGGTTCATCATACTGCCTAGACTAACACACACATTCACAGAGAACATGCTATCACACCTATCACATAACTCGTAGTCTTACTGGAAAGTGTCGAAACGGCGAAAAGTTAGAGTTCCAGGATCGAGCGAGAAGAGTTGGTATTATTCATTATACCAACACGAATACAGACACACTGATGTGGTAGGCCATATGCTGAGAGAACACTTCGCTGCCGATTGTACCGTTATGTATTGGGTTCCGTTGATTCTCTCTCTTTCGGCCTCCTGCTGGCCGTGGGTACGACGCTGGTGGTGACGTCGGTAAAGAGTTGATTGGGTGGGAGGTTTAGCGCAGTACAGAATCAGGAAAACAAACCGATCAGCGTGGTGAAATTGTGAGTAGTTCTGTCTTCTTATCGCCGTTATGTCAGGAATAGGTGTGTGCATCTGACGGGGAAGTGGGGCTGCGCTCGTGCACTGAAGTGTGGGTATATTTCTATCGTGTAGCAAGTTCAAGCAGGGTCTTTTCAATCAGAATATTTCTTATTGGAGATGGCCCCCTCGTTCATATATAGGTCTGTCTCTGAAGATCAGTGGTTCATCGATATACAAATATGTACACATATACAAATACACGTACAAATAACACCAATACACTTAAATCCTTATACCGTGGTACACAAACTTTTCAAAAATTAGGAATGAAAGAACACGACGTTTTTTTGTCAATGAAATGCGGTTGAATCAAGTCGCGTCTGTCAAGAGTGTTGAAAACAAAGAAGTGCTAAAACAGTTTTCGAAAATGTTGGAGAAAAACGTGATTCAAAAAATTTCTAACGGATCCTGTCCACTGTGGATAAAGAGGACTCCACCGGATGGAAACTGCCTACCGGCGTCGATAGTCTATACGATAGAAGGCAATTTAGAAAAAATATTTATAATTGGGACAAAACTAACCTCAATTCCTATTCTGACCTGCGAAACAGGGACGGAGTTTGGAACGCCTGACCACTTGGAGGCTATACAAAGGCTGAGGAAAACATGCGTTGACTACATTCGCCTACATTACGAAGATTTTCATCACATTATTTTGAGTGAAGTCTGCGAAATGAAGCATATAACTCAACAAGAAATTTCTCTCGACGAACAACGAGCCATGGTGGACGAGTACATATCAAATTTACTGGTAAACCGATCATGGTGTGGCGCGGAAACGATCATCGCCGTGGGTAAAATCTACTACGTAAACATCACCGTTTTTACTGAGGACGGCTCGCCTTTGGTCTTTGAATCACCAAATGGAGGAAACTTCAATGTTAACCTTTTCTTCAGCGGCCATCCGGTCAAAAATCACTACGACGTTGTAGTAAGAGTATCGGAACAATCGAGTAAAATCTGCAGATCTGAAGGTAAATGTTTCGTATATTCGGGAGCACGGATCTGAAGAGCCGGGCGACGTTTTTGCATTGGAGGACTGACTGATCGCCCCAGCTGATGCACAAAGGAAACAACTTTTTCAGTGTGATTTGGTGGTTAGTTTGGTTGTACGGATCTGTGCTTTTGAAATTTGCGATTATATGCTGTATCTTCGTTTGAAGATCAAATTTCACCTATGTCTACTGTCACTGCAGGAACAAACGGCATCGAAAGTGACCAAATGTGCAATGATCGAAACGAGGCCTTAAAACCCAACGGAGGTACCCTGCTTTCCGCTATAGTGTCCTGCATGACCAAGGCTCACCCGAGTAGTTGGGAATTCGAAATAAATGTTCTGAACCTGAAGAAGGCATTCATTAAGGAAATTGGAAACGAATTACACCTATATTCAATGAAAATTGGTCTGGCATCGGATCAACTGGCAGATCTTCTCACCCATTGGGACGCTGTGGAGCATGACGTGGACATTGAAGCTTGCCACGCCATAGCAAAGGTTCTGAAAAGGGACATCATAATATTCGAAAAGGAGGCACATCAGTTATTCAAAGGATCAGAAGGTTTTTCTCTAGAGCCAATAGTTATTGAACGTGGAGAAGGAGGATCATTCCGCCCAAGAAACTCTGAGGAACGACAACCAATTCGGGAAAGTGTACGGTAAGATTAGCATTTAGCATCGGTCACAACTTTTCAAAAGTAGTTTGCAGTACGCTAGGAGTGAATCGCAACACTCACCACTGGAGACGTTTTTTGTGGAAATGCCAGGAATATTTCATTTCCTGAAATCCACAATCTAGAATTTGTTATGTGAATAACGAATTTTAACATCAATCCACTCCGTCCAATGGTTTTGTAACATTAGGCGGCATCAATTTATTGCATATTGCATAACGTAGAAATCGTCACTTCTGATTACTCCCCCCTCCCTCTTTCTGTAGGGTAGGACGGGGTAAGATGACCATCCGGGGCAAGATAAGCACCCCTCTGTTTTACTTATTTTATGATGAATTTTGTCCAAACAACTTCATAATCCGTTCGAATAAGGTTCATCCTGTTTGTAAACCTAACAGAAAGTACTTTATAACGAACGAATTGAAAAATATCGTCAAACTAGTCAATAGCATTGAATTTCAGCTTTTTCTCAAAAGAAATCATCAGAGTAAACTAAGGTTTTTATGTTAGAATCAATTTTTACCATACCTCTGGTATCAGCTGATATTACTACCTTACTGCAAAGCATTTCAACTTACATTAGAAAATATTAACAAGATTTTTTATATCAATCACTGTATGGTTAATTTACTGTTAAAATATTTGGATTTGAACGAAGTGCTCTTCTTGCCCCGTAGGGGTGCCCGTTTCACCCCGCAGCATGTTTCGAACTGACCATAAAGAGAGGTACTTTGAAAAATTGTGTTACTTTCAATTAACTCAACGTGATCTCGAAATGTATGGACGGCGACTTACGTTGCTTGGTAAAGTTAAGGATAAAGTTAGGCTTGAAATATTCTAGGACCATTGCAATGGATATAAATGCAGACTCGTCGGTGGCACAGGATCCAAACATGAACAGCTGCAATTCTTCCGACAATCTTGAGCTGAACGTGGTTTGTTGCGGGGCACCAGAGACTTCAGACAGACTTAAGTTATCGTCTATCAATGCACGTGGTTGCTCTACGAGTGATAAACGGGATGCAATGGACGCTGAACTGTGGGAAAACAATGTCGACATCTGCGCAGTACAGGAAACGCGAATGGCATGGGAGGTGACTTCAACGAAGAACTTCGACTGGTTTTGCAGCCCCACCGTTTCATCGACCAGCCATAGGGGTACCGGCATCATGGTCAATAAGCATTCCAATGCATCTCTGAGATATTTCCGAAAATACTCAGAAGATGTATGCACTGCCAGGGTGCAAAAAGGCAAAATCGGCTTCATCGTCATTGTCGTCCATGTATCATCCGATGGGAGAAAAACAGACACGTTCGCTCAAATTTCCAGCATTATATCCAAGATCCCTCCTGAGGACGAGTTCATAATAATTGGAGACTTCAATGGTCATATTGGAACTGACGACATCAGAGATGAACAACAATCGTTGATCGGCAAGCAGCTATCGCATAAAACATGTAATGAAAATGGGCTTTTTATGTTACAGCTTGTGACCCAGTTCGATTTATCAATAAGGAACACATTCGCGAGATCAAAGTCGGTTTTACAAACATGGTCGAACCACAAGACTTCTTCTCAAATCGATCACGTGCTACAACCAAAGCACTCTAATATAAGGATTAAGGAAAAGCACATCAAAGCAGAATGGCCAAAGCTGTTCAACTCGGATCACAAAATATTAACGATAACCATAAGAGCACCATCGTACTACAAACCCAGTCGCCCAATGCCATCAACGACCCAACAAACCAATTCGTGGAACGTGAAGTTGCTTTCTAGCGAGAAACACAAGAAGAACTACAAAGACTGCATAAACCGCCGTCTGAAAGAAGGAGATCCCAGTCCAAACTGGCAGATACTGAGGACGGTATTAGCCGACGCAGCCAATGAAGCCATTCCGCGAAACAGGAAAATTCCGAGAAGTCCTAAGACAAAGAAGGCATATTCGACACTGATGAAAAAGCGCTTTAAGCAGTGGAAATTCCCGGATATAGATCTGTACAGGAAAGAAATGTTTGCTGCCCGAAGAGATTTTGAGCAAGCGAAAAAGGAAAGTGTTTGGCGATCATGGAAGATGTTTTTCACCGATATTCACCAAGTAGAGCCTCATTTGAGAGTAAGGAAGACATATGAATTCCTCAAGGAGCATAAAAGAATAGCAGCTCGCAAAGGTAGTGGTAAGATTATCAGCCAGCACAAATGGTTAGAAAATCTGCTTGATTCGGTGGTGGAAAATCAAACTTTGAAGTTGCTAGCAGAGGATAGTGTTATTCCACCTCCGACACTCTCGGAGATAAAAGACATCGTTTATAATTTAAGAAATGGAACGTGCCCTGGGCTTGATGGCATCAACGCAGAGCTTCTGAAGAATGCTCCGCATGAATTCTTCGTTGAACTCGAGGAACTAATCAAGCAGATATGGACTGACAATAAGGCCCCTGAGGAAATAACTGAGACGATACAGATACCGATTCCCAAGAAAACAGTACCCAAGGACACCACAGACTATAGGAAAATCACCTTATGTAACATCGTATACAAAATCATAGCGACATATACCCTGAACAAGTTGGATGAATCAATGTAAGCCCTACCGACTTACCAAGCTGCTTTTCTGAGCAATAGAGCAATGGAGGATCACATATTCACTGCCAAAAGGATTACCGAGTAGTTTTGGAACAAAGGAACCGAGGTCTTCGTTTTTGCGCTAGATATAAAGCAAGCATTCGATTCAGTCAGCCAGCCAATATTAATCGACGCGCTAAAGTATCTACGGATACCAAATTACATTATAAATAGGATCATAAACTTAGGGTTATATGAGAAAACTTGCGTAAGATGGCAAAACCAGAGAACGCCTATGGTATGCAAAAGCAAAGGCGTGAAGCAAGGATGTCCATTGTCACCAAGGCTCTTCACCATAGTGCTGCACTATGTTTTGTGCCGCCTAAAGGAACTCTTCCCGGAGATCACTCTCAACCAAAGACGAACGCTCAAAACACCTCTCATTCTCGCTTATGCAGATGATATTTTAATCATTTGCGAGGACCTGAATAAGTTAAATAGAATAACAGCGGCTTTGAAACAGCTACTTGCGGAAGCGGGACTGGAAATATACCCTGGTAAGTCAAAGCTTTTGATCAGGGATCCCTTATCAACAAAAGAACCCAGAATTGAAGAAGTTGAAGTTGGAGGAATGAAAATCAAGTCATGCTCTTCTTTGAGATACTTGGGCATCTACATGACGGCGACATTGAACCGACTCGAAACGATTCGTCAGAGGTGCTTGAAGGCAACGCGAGTTAGCAAGATTATCCTCCCTTTTCTTCTGAAAAATAAACCACCGTGGAGCATTGTCAGGAGGATATATGCTACGGTAATAATTCCTACGGTTTCCTTCGGCCTCAACGCAATGTCCTCGACTTCCCAAAACCGAAGATCGCTTCGTCGATTCGAAAGGAAAATTGTTAAGGAATGGTCGGCTGCCTGCGGTCAAAAATCCAATTTGTCTACCAGGCGACTTCTTTTGAACCGCACCATCACAAAGAAGATCAGGATTAATCGGATTATGTACTGGGCACACATCATGAGAAGAAGTGATAATCATCTTTTACACGTTGCCTACAACTTTGAACTGCCTGGTCCGAAGAGGAAATGCAGACCCTGTGACACCTGGCAACAATCACTTGACAAAGACCTAGAGTCTTTTGGAAAGACGAGGCAAGACTACGAGGAACTGCTGTTCAACAAAGAAGGTATGCGTAAAGAGCTACATAAGTTATATGAACTCCCGGAATCATCGGATAGCGAAGAATCACAGGTGGGACACGAAGAAAATATGGATAGTAACGACACAGAATAGGTAAGCAGTAAACAAAATATGTTTAGAAATAGTTTCCTTTTCAGCACTATCATATAACGTTTTTAATTTAACTTATTTACGTTCTAGTCTTACCGCCATCTTCATAGACCAAAAACCAAAAGCAACGTGTAGAAAAATTACAATCAAACTGTCGTCTCAAGCAAGAACACAGTATTTCAATACAGGATGTTCCTGCGGGCTCGGGACGGAGGACTTCAAATCATAAATCTACAAACAGAAGACGTCGAAACAATTAGAACTACGTAAGATTTCATTCAAAAAAAGGAATCACGTATTTCTTGTAGCAGTTTATTCAATACAATAAAAAGTAACTATATCTGTTTTAGAAAACATGCTTTACTACACTCTACATTACTTATCTATCAAATAACCTCCCCCCCCCCTCCTTTTTTTCTTCCCTTTTATTTTTTCTTCCCTCTTTCTTCTTTTCAGCAAGCACACCAAAGCGTCAATCTCCTATTCCAGGTTCAATCAAGGTTACCAACTCGTCGAAAAACTCATACTAATCCTTTTTAGCAAAGACGACTTCGGCGAGTATATATACACTAGACCTCTTCATAAAAAATGAAATTTCTCGAATTCAGCCAGTCACCCCCACATCTTAATTCTAATGCTGAAACAAACTTCTGGTCAAATTTTCAGCTAAATTGGTGAAGATTTCGAGGTGCCTCAAGTCAAAATTGAGTTTTTTGGTCATTTTTCGCCTTTAAAAAATGCCCGTGGAGGCTAGAAGCCATATAAAATATCGTGGTAACCCTTAAATGAAAGATATGTATGTTCCTTACAACTTTTGTGAACATTATGTGCTGATAGGAGGATGTTTTGATCATATTTATTCGTTTTTCAGACATGCAAGTATGCTAAAAAGTTACATTTTACAACAGTTTTTGTTCTACGAAATTCAAACACTCAATTTTTATCAAAAGTTTCAAACCATTATATGATTACCCACAATATTCTGAACAATATTGCCATACATCATTTTCTTATCCGATCTACGGAAAAAATCACAAAAATCGAAAAGTAGAAGCTATCCTGAGTTTTTTTATACCTGGGGTTGACGCAACTGCTGGCAGGCAGAAAAGTCAAACATAGTAGCTTTGCTTTTTCTTGATGATTGCAATGATTGATCATTGATTCAAGTGACAGGTTGGCACAAGTACACATTGCCTTAAAAAAAGTGGCATATAATGTACCTCAGTAGAATATGAGAAATGGTTCAGATGGTAAGGCTTTGGGATGGCAAACCAAAGGTTCAAAGTTTGAATATAAGACCATTTGCTTAGTTTTTTTTTGTTATCAAGCTGGTAATATCAACTATCGTTCTAAATTTTGCATACATGATGTCTAGCGTAGGGGAAATCGCATGAACTAGCGCATGCATATACGCATCATTCTGACAGAATGATAAAACCTTCATTGGGTGCGTAGTTGAAAATCGGACACGCTTAATAACTAATTTATTGCTTAATCCGTAGGTACTTCGGTTCTTACGCCGGACTGGTTGGCTGAGTAGCGGATCACATCCGCTCATAAAGATCAAATCACATCGTCGGATGACATCTTCCGACGCGAGCTTCGACGTTAGGTTTAACGCTTAGATTTGTAGGAAAACCATTGCAAAAAAAATGGAAAGCACATTTGACATAAATTCAAACTCTGCACCTTTGGTTTGCCAGTCCAAAGCCTTACCATCTGAACCATTTCTCATATACTACTGAGGTACATTATATGCCACTTTTGTTAAGGCAATGTGTACTTGTGCTAACCTGTCACTTGAATCAATGATCAATCATTGCAATCATCAAGAAAAAGCAAAGCTACTATGTTTGACTTTTCTGCTTGCCAGCAGTTGCGTCAACCCCAGGTATCAAAAAACTCAGGATAGCTTCTACTTTTCGATTTTTGTGATTTTTTCCGTAGATCGGATAAGAAAATGATGTATGGCAATATTGTTCAGAATATTGTGGGTAATCATATAATGGTTTGAAACTTTTGATAAAAATTGAGTGTTTGAATTTCGTAGAACAAAAACTGTTGTAAAATGTAACTTTTTAGCATACTTGCATGTCTGAAAAACGAATAAATATGATCAAAACATCCTCCTATCAGCACATAATGTTCACAAAAGTTGTAAGGAACATACATATCTTTCATTTAAGGGTTACCACGATATTTTATATGGCTTCTAGCCTCCACGGGCATTTTTTAAAGGCGAAAAATGACCAAAAAACTCAATTTTGACTTGAGGCACCTCGAAATCTTCACCAATTTAGCTGAAAATTTGACCAGAAGTTTGTTTCAGCATTAGAATTAAGATGTGGGGGTGACTGGCTGAATTCGAGAAATTTCATTTTTTATGAAGAGGTCTAACATAACCATACAATATAACCACAACAATCTGGAAGCGTTTGGTACGGGAGGTCCACGCTTCCATCCTTCCCCTCGATCTCAAGGTGTGGAGTAATATTAAATAGTGATCACGTTAATATTGTTCCATCCCTCAATATCTTCTCTGCGGCACATGCTGCGCAGTTGGCCTGGCCGTTAGACAAGAAAAATGACTGATTCTAAAATCCGTCATTTTCCAGGATGCATTCAAGTAATGGCTGCGCTAGTATGAGATTAGATTAGATTAGATTAGATAAACATTTGAAATTATTAATAAAATATTGTTCAAACATGGGCGTATTAAAGAGTACATATTTCTTTATGGTTTTCATGTGTTTAAGCGTATTAATCTTAGTTAATTTTGCTCTGGAAATTAGAGGAAAACTTGATTTTATTTAGAAATTGTTAACAATTATAAGGTATCCCATATACGTAACCAATGAATATTTTGACAAAAAATTTAGAGATCCTGTATGACAATGACCTCCTTATTGTATCCTAATCCAAAAAAGTTTGATTCATTAGGATTATTTCATTAAAAATCATCAAATACCGCAAAAAATGGAATTTCGCATTTTTTATAGGTCATACTGTATATGATAAAAAAAATGTATCAATATTTTTGTGTGTTGGCCCAACAAGTATTAGGAGGTTCGTCACAACAAGTACCCGCTCAAGCTCTTTTGTCATTTCTTGCTAATAACATTTCTATTGCTATATTTTATTATCATTTGCAAAATAATTTGAATTATATGCCATCTTTTTCTTCGGTGTGTTGAATTCTCGAGGATGTACATTGAGAACGATTAGCTAATCCCAAGCTCTATTTGTTGGTTCAATTGTGCAATTTTGATTGTTCAGTTAAATCATGAAGTAGCAACTATGAATTATACGGCCATCTCTGCTTATGCTCACTTTATATTTTCTGGATAATAAAAGGAATTGATATGTTTTTCAAAATATATATTTTTTGGCTGCAAAACGGTGAGTCGATAAGGAGAGCGTCCAACATAGCTCTGGTCCTCACAAGTTCCTACCTCATGCTTCCACGGGTCAAGCAATGACAAAGACCGCCAGCTAAGAGTTGTGTGCTTGGCTGGTAGTGCAGTCTGGGCACTGTTGTCCTTCTGACTTCAGCCAGATTGAGGAGGTAGGTCCCGAGCATCTGTTCACCAAGGAGATGCGGCTCAAACAGCGTCTGTTCTGGCATCCAGCGGCTGAATATGAAACGCTGTATCGCGTCAGCTATACCTAAGGTGGCAGCCCCACCAACGCGATGTGGGCAGCGCGACCCCGGTAAGGTAGTCTGTCGAAGCCTTTCAACACTACGAAAAATGAGGTAGGAAGTAGAATATGCGAACGATACTCTCGGAAACCGACCTGGCAACGAAATAAGGACTATGATTGGAAACTCGGTACCTGGAACGTCAGGATCTTAATGAATCTGGACGAGTGAGCCTTTGGCTCGTAAATTGCAGAAAGTTTGCTGCTATACAAGAAGTGCGGTGGCCCAAAACTGGTGAACGTGAATTCAGGGCGGTGGATCCCGTCGTTCAAATGTAACATCTATCACAGCGGCAGTGATAAGGCAGAACATGGGGTCGGGTTCATAGTGATCGGGAAACAGATGAAGCGAGTTATGAGGTGGAAGCCGATCAACGAGCGGATCTGCGTATTGAGGATCTGGGGCAAATTCTTTAATTACAGCCTAATCAATGTCTATACGCCGATCAACGAGAAAATCGATGCGAAAAAGGATGCGTTTTATGAATGTCTTGACAAGACCTATGGAAAATACCCAAAACACGACGTTAAGATTGTCATCGGTGACGCCAACGCGCAGGTAAGAAGAGAGGACTTTTTCCGTCCAATCATCAGTATGGAGAGCCTTCACTCTATCACTAATGACAACGGCTTAAGATTAGTTAACTTTGCTGCCACCAGGGGGATGGCCATTAGTAGCACCTACTTTGCACGCAAGGATATCCGCAAGCACACCTGGAGACACCCAAACGGCGATACTTGCAACCAAATTGACCATGTGCTGCTGGTAGATAGCCGACATTTCTCGGACGTAATTGATGTTAGAACTTTTCGAGGTCCCAACATCGACTCAGATCACTATCTCGTAGTTAGTAAGATTCGATCTCGGTTATCAACCGTGTCGGACTCTAGGAACCGGCGATCGATGCGCTTCAACATCCAGTGGTTTCAGCAGACGGTACGGTAGCCGACTATCACCAGAAGCCGGACGACGGGATAAGTGAGATCAACGAGAGCGATAATCTCAACACTCTGTGTGAGTCTATCCACGGAGTGATAAGTACAGCAGCGCGGGAGGTGATAGGTACTGCTCAAAAACGACCTAGAAACGGGTGGTTCGACGAGAAGTGCCAGAGGGTAACGGACGAGAAGAATGTTGCCGGAAGCCGGATGTTGGTGTCAGGGACCCGGCAGAGCAGGGAGCGATATAGGAAAGCAAGAGTAGCCGAAAAACGAATCAACCGTAATAAGAAAAAAAGAACACGAGGAAAATGTGATTGCTCAGGCGCAAGAGAGTATGGAACAGAATAATATGCGGAGATTTTACGAAACTGTCAATGGCATGCGGAGAAGAACAGCGCCTGACCGTAATGGACCAGTGCAACGACCGTAATGGAAACTTGCTGACAGACAAGACAATGGTGGCTGCCAGGTGGAGAGAGCACTTCGAGGTATTGTTGAACGGTGGGAGTGGAAGAGTGACGGACAGAATTCGAATCGACGACGACGGACAAGCTGTGGAACCTCCAACGCTAGACGAGGTCAAGACAGCCATTAGGGGACTGAAGAACAACAAGGCTGCTGGGAAGGACGAACTCCCGGCCGAGCTTCTCATGCACGGTAGTGCATTCTTTTCAAGAAAGGGCATCGACTGGAGTGCGTGAATTACAAAGGAATAACATTTCTCAATTCAGTGTACAAAATTTTGTTCCACACAGGGACGCCAGATGATTTTTTGAAAAATCTGTATCACTTTTTCCAAAAATCTGTATCCCATACAAAAATAAATTGACCCCTTAAGCTAGAAAATCTGTATTTCATATGAAACGAGATCTGTACGGATGCTCAAAAATCTGTATAATACAGATAAATCTGTATATAAGACATCCCTGGTTCCACTGGCTGAGGCCGATTGAGGAGTCCTTCGTCGGCAAATATCAGGCAGGATTTTATGAGGGCCGACAAACGACGGACCAGATGTTCACCCTGCGGCAGATTCTCGATAAATTTTGGGAGTACAACTTGCAGACCCATCATCTGTTTATTGATTTCAAGGCGGCGTACGATTCAGTGAAGAGAAACGAGTTATGGCAGATTATGATCGAACATGGATTTCCGGCGAAGCTGATTGGACTGATTCGTGCGACGCTTGACGGATCGAAATCAAGTGTACGGGTTGCGCATGACATTTCGTCATCGTTCGTAACCTTTGACGGATTGAAGCAGGGCGATGCTCTTTCGAACTTACTGTTCAACATAGCACTGGCAGGAGCGATAAGGAGAGCTGGTGTGCACAGGAGCGGAACCATTGTCACGAAGTCGCATATGCTCCTGGGCTTCGCAGACGATATCGACATCATCGGAATCGACCGTTGGGCTGTGGAAGAGGCGTTCGCATCTTTTAAGAGGGAGACTGCGAGGATTGGACTTACGATTAACACAACAATGACTAAGTACATGATTGCTGGTGTTCAACGTCGGTCCGATCGTGGTAGTGGTGACGAAGTGGTGCTAGGTGGGGAAAAGTTTGAAGTTGTGGATGAATTTGTTTATCTTGGTACTCTAGTGACGTGCGATAATGATGTTACCCGCGAGGTGAAAAGACAGATTGCGGCTGCAAATCGGGCCTTTTTCGGTCTGCGAAACCAGCTGAGGTCCCGCAAGCTGCAAACGAAGACAAAACTCGCGTTGTATAGTCTCTGATTCTCCCGGTCGCTTTATACGGTCATGAAACGTGCACGTTGAAAGAAGTTGATCGGAGGGCCTTTGGAGTCTTCGAACGTAAAGTGCTGCGAACTATACTCGGCGGTAAACTAGAGGACGGCATCTGGCGGCGTCGCATGAACTACGAATTGTACCAGGTATATAAAGAGATGGAAATAGCGAAGCGAATTCAACACGGCAGGCTGCGGTGGGCTGGACACGTAGCTCGTATGCCGGAGGAACGACAAGCTAAAAATTATATTCAGCAGAGAACCAGGAAGGGGTCGTCGGCTTCGTGGAAGGCCGCGCACACGTTGGCTTTCTGCAGTTCAGGAGGACTTAAGGACTCTGAACATTCAGGGCGACTGGAAGCGATTGGCCCAGAATCGAGGCCAGTGGAGGCGGATACTTCATTCGGCGTAGACTCACCGCTACGAGTTGTAGCCCATCAAGTATCAAGTAAGTATGCTTTTCATTATATGCAACAAACGCTGCCTACCGGCAGAAATACGGACCAAATGGAAATTCAACAGAAAGCCCTTGATCTACCAAACAACTTTATCAAAGACACCATCTTTCAAAATGATCAGAAATCTAAGATAGTGTGAAGTTTAAAATTTGAATGCCTTCAAGCGCCTCCTAGTGGTGGAAATTCAGACACATTCAATTCACGTGCACTGAGAAGTGTGCTGATTTTAAATTGCTGGTGAGATAACTCCAGAAGCGTCTTCAGGGATTCTCCCGGGATTTCGTTTTGAGGTTCTTTCAGGAATTCCTTTATCAAGAAATTTATTCCAGAAGTTCCTCCTTCTATTTTTTCTAAGGAAACTTCTTAGGAAATTATTCCAGAAGTTTATTTCGAATTCATTTAGATATTCCCTTTGGGGTTTGTCCGGGAGTTGCTTCTATGATGCCCAAAACAGTTTCAACTGAGTTTCAACTGAGATAGAAGAACTCACATTTGTGTGAGTTTGTCGGAAGTGGGATTCGATCCCAGGTCCTCCGCGCAATAGTCACGTGCTTTAACCATCACATCAGGTCCGCTCCACATGTTAAAATATGCCTCATTTAAGAACTACAACCGAATAAAACTTTAAAATATATTAGTTTAATATTTCTGCGTCAAATCGCAATGCAAAGTGAAAAAATGGCCTCAACATAATCACGATTTTGTGTGTTTTGGTATCATGCATATTTATTCTGAAAAGCAGTGTATTGTTAAATCTCTACAAATTCAAAAACTTTTCAAAAAAAAAAAAAATAGTAAACTCCGGAAAGCGTTGTGCAGGTTTCGATGAGCACTTTCCAAAACTGAAGTCAAAATTGTGTTTTCATTTCATGACCGTGAAAATATTAGGAAATGCTCAAAAACACTAAGTTGAAGAGCGGTACGCCAAGTTCCAGTGGAAACATAGATCGTACTTTGGAATACTAAATGCCTAACGAATGAACTCCGTGAATAAAACAAATTGTTCATATTAGTTCATACTGGGTAACTCTCGCTTAGACCGCCCCACTATTTACACCTTGTACAGTACTTTTTCGATTATATCACGAATGAAATTTTTTTTCGCGTGATATATTGGAGCGTGATATAATTGAAACATCTTTTTTCCGAAGGCGTTTATTATTCAAAATACACTTGCACACAAAAAAAATCAAACAAAAACGCACAAAATATCAAACCCGGTAATGGAAGTCTAATATTCTTGTATGTAATTATTTTTTGATTGCTCTGTAAATAAGATCATACAATGGAGGTATTATTTGCACTTCTACACCATGGTTTTTGAACTTCATGGAACGATGTTTCCATATGTTTCCATTCTTTTTACAGCAAAATAAAGATAATTGCTTACATTTATCGTCGAATACTTAACATTTTCAAAAGTGTTTCCAGAAGTTTGGGAATTTCTGGTTGAAAAATCAAAATTTTACGTTTTTGTGATGTTGCCGCGTTACGCTTTGTTGAACAATTGTCACGAAGTTTGAATGTTCTGTCTTTAATTTCTGATCGTTCGATATGCTGGTTGGCATTAATTGAACAGCATATCACCTTTTAAAAGCCGATAAATTTACAAAATGATAGTTATCCCTTCGGAAGTGAAGTGTAACTGTGGGTCCCGACATGAACGAGCCCCGGGTTAAAAAGCTCGTTAATAATAAATAAAATACAAAAAAATGGAACCAAAGTTAGATTCTAACGGAAAACGTCTTTTCTTCTTCTACTTCTTCTTTGTGACTCTACGTTCCCAATGGAACTTGGACAGCCTCTCTTCAACTTAGTATTGTTTGAGTACTACCATAGTTATTAATTGAAGGGCTGTCTTTGCCTGCCATTGTATGAATTTGTATATTGTGGGGCGAGTACAATTGTGCACTATGCATAGGAAAGTCTGGAAAAGTTCCCGATCGGAATGGGAATCGATCCCGCCGTCTCTGAATAGGCAATCCAAAACCATATTCAGAAAGACTAACTGGAAACGCGTGATGGAAAACGTAATGCGTGGAATTGTCGCATACAGACCTGACCCGATGCAGTGCAAAGCATAGGAATGTGACTCTAGATAATCGAATCCTGTGTCCGGCCTGTCACCAATGACACTATAATCGTATACTAATGTGCAAAATATCTCACTTATGACGATTCATGTATCCTATATAGTTTGGAATATGTGCTTAGCAATATTTGTATCGATTATCATAGCGTGATATAATCGACAAAAATAGCGTGCTAAAATCGAGTGTGATATAATGGAGCGTGATTAAATAGAACCGTGACAAAATCGAAAAACTACTGTATTTAAAAATGCTTAAGGTGGCGATTTTCTGTAAGTCCTCACCAAAAAAGTAAGGAAAATGCAATTGGTTACTCAAATTGATGGATTTTGGTCAAATGGTGACTCATTTAAACCGTTATAACTCGAAACTTTCTCCAAAAACCACATCAAAACGAAATGTTGTTGAAAAAATGATGAAGATAGAGCTACTATTTACAATTATAAAAAGTTGGGTCGGCCATATTCATTTTGGCCGCCATCTTGGATTTTAACACCAAAACTTTTTTTTCACCATGATGGTAACCATCGATTCAAAATGTTTGCATCAATTGCAACATTAATACATAACATATCAAAAAATTAGAGATGTCTTTTTTCTCTTAATGTGGTTTTAGGCGAAACTTTCGAGTTAAAACGGTTCAAATAAGCCACCATTCGACCAAAATCGAGGGGTCTGCAAAAAAAGTTGTGACTCTAACTAACGGGGGGTCCATCAATTTGAGCAATCAATTGCATTTTCCTTACTCTTTTGGCGAGGATCGCCACCTTAAGCTTTTTTAAAGACAAGGTGTAAATAGTGTGCCGGTCTCAGCGAGAATTATCCACTAGCAACGCCACTGATCTACCACTTTGCCAATTTCGGAGGACGCTGGTAAAACAACACGGGAAACATCACCACTCCACCTCCGCTCTGCCCCTCCAACCGGCGAGGAAGTCCCCACCGGCCACCGCGTCCAACCGAGCGCGAGTTTTGAGGGATTTCGGCTACATTTTTTATGATAATGCCCTTTATTCCTCATTTGCATATTAATACAATTTTCATGTCACCACCATAAAAGGCCGCGCTGCCACTTCAACCACCCGAATGCAACAGAAAAGCAAATGAAACAGACCATCTACATAGCAGTAGCAGCATCCCCAACTCGCAACGCTGGGAATGCCAAGAGATCTCATAAATTCTCGAATAAAACATGTTTTCCCCGGGCTATGACAAAATTATGAACTCACCCTTAATGTTTATCTTCGCTTTATGCTGGATCTCGGACCGGCACGGGAGGGACAGAGTGGGGCAGCTGGGAAGCTGCTACATCAGATGATTTTTGCGCCGTCGTCGGACGACGACAGACAGCAGAAGTCAGTGCGGAGACGCCGGTGCTGCTGGAGCCGCGGACAGTGTTTTCCGGCGAGTAAGGCTAGTTTGACGACGCCGATGGTGGGGGGGATAAAATAAGCAAAAACCTGACATAGTGGCATTTTTGTGTTCGTTTTGGCGGGCCAATCTTGGTGGGATCATCCCGTGAGCTTATTATTAGAGATGGTTTGCTTTGGATTTACCTACAGAGTTTTAACATGAGCTGTAAGGTTAAAATCCGCCGGCGAGACAGTGCAATGAATTTGGAATGAATCTTCGCGTCTGATATTGAGCTGGGCATGAAAATGGAAGTCTTTTTAAAACGTTTCATTTCGGGGACCGTGGTACTAGGTAACGAAAAGTGACAAACAAATTTCTATTGATGCTGCTATTGATGTATAATTTTTGAAATTAGGTTATGACTTTATGCCACGTACATTTACTGTTGTGTTTTTACAAGTATCCTTCCTGAGACAATCGTGAAGCTGTAGAGATTCTGTTTTCCCATAATAACGTTTATCTTACTAATACTCCTTCCTTCCCTCGTTAACTGTAAGGACTTGGCCGGCGCTGTTTTTGACACCACTGAATCAGGAAGTTATTGATCTATGAACATTGAGAACGGCTGGCTAGTTCCGATTGCCTATTGTCACTGAGAGCAATCAGTAAAATTTCACCAATCCGGTGACTACTTTCAGATTTGTACCCGCAGAGGGTCGAATTGAAAGATATCCAGTGCGATTATCTGTCATCGCTTTGTCCTGTGATTAGATCATCCTGCTGTCGACTTCCATTGTTTTCATTTTTAGCTACGCCGCCACAAGGCTCTACTGCAGTTCAACGCTTGCTTGCAGATTTCGTTACCGTCACGGCGTAGAGTGTGGCTAACCTGGCTTCACTTTCGTTCCCGAATTTTTGAAACTATCTGCTTTTGACTTCATTCTCGACGGACCTCTGCGTTTGAGATCCAGTTGTTCGTCCACTTTCCATAAACATATATCGTATGCAGACGTTTAGTGATCTCCACTGATACAAATAAGGTTTCACTGGCACACAGTTGCGAAGATACTACGTTCTAATTGAAAAATCCTAGAGAAATCCGCAAAATGATTGCCAATGAAATTCTCTGAAATAATTCCTGGAGGAATCCCTAAAGAGAACTTTTGAAGAGACTCCTGGAGGAATCCCAAGAAGTAAATTCTGGAGTACATATTTCAGAAAAAGGAATACCCACCGAATCTCCTGTAGAATCCTAGGAGAACACTTGGGACATCCCCAAATTTCCAAAACAGAATTTCTGATAAAATCTGCAAAGGGAAAAAGCTCCGAGATGAAATTTCTGGCGGAATCCCCCGAAAAAATCCCTGTTGGAATCTCCAGAGGAAATTACTGGTTGAATCTCCAAAAGGAACTGCTTCATGTAGGAAACCGCTTCAGTAATCGTTAGAATGAACTTTTGGAAGAATCCCCAGATGGAACTGCTAAAGAAATCTCCAAAATAAGCTTCAGGAGAAATTCCAAGCAACAACTCCTGGTAAAATTCTTATAAAAACCCGTGGACGAATCCTAGAATAACTTTTGCAGGTATCCCTGGAATTAATTCTTAGATAAATCCATAGAGGAAAATCCTGGAAGAATCCCCAGAGGGAACTCCTGGATGAATCTCCAGTGAAAATCTTTCTAGTAATCTTTGTAGAAAACTCCTGGAGGAATACCCAAGTAACACAACTTGTTTTATATTAGTTGAAAATTCACTATTCATACTTAATCGACTGTTTTTTTCTTGAATTATGGACTTAATATCGAACACTTATATAATCAAAACAGCGCAAAAAATGGCGGCTTATAAAACATCTTACAAGTTATATAAGATGTATTGCTATACACCAATTGTACTCACACGGTACGTTCTAACCAACTCTATAATATTGATTGGTTAAAAACAAGTTATTTGATAGTTGTTAAACTTGCAGAATGCGATTATAATGCCATTACATTCTAAGGTTAGAATCAAGCTTATTTCAAGTTATTCAACCTGTAAAAAACGTTAATATTGCATTCCGTTTCAACTTTTGTAATTCTGGAGCAACATTTGAAAAGGGCCCAAGAGGTCTTGTGTCTTTTTTCTAAAACGCTCCGTAGGGCATAACGGCAGCCCGCCCACGCAAATGAACACCGTTATCCGAAAGATCGATGTTTGCTCTATCTGATAACGGTCTTAGTTTTTGTGAATAACCTGAGGGGGGCTCAGGAGCGACGTGTGAAGTCATTGTTTACCAATGCTTGTATGCCCTTTTCAAATGTTGCTCCAGAATTAAGCTTTTTTAATGTTATATAACTTGGAAAATCCACTTATACTACCTGTTGCTGAGCCCGACGGTAAGTGAAGTGAAAAAAAAAAACAGAAAAAACAATAACAAAATGTTTGTTTTTTTTTTCAAATAAATGCAGTTAGCTTCTGAATCATTAAAAAAACTCCAAGTGATGGAGTCGGCATGATATTTATATAATTCGGACAGCAAACAAAATAATGGGTTATACTTAGTGGCATTAGTATTGTTTTATTTGCGCTTCAAGATTTATGGAGAAACTTATAATTTCACTCATGTATAAATCAAGCGCCACTAGGTTGAATTCAAAAGTGTGACCCAAATATGCTATTTGATGCCGATTTTATGCATAATGTACGCGAAAACGCAAAATGGCAGATGATGGATGGGGCTTACAGTGCCGTTTAAAATGCTTCGAATAATATTCTATTTTCAATAATAGTTATAGTCAAATCCATTACTGACTGAACACGGTTCATGGAAAGTAGTATACTGTGAAACATTTTCCATAAGATGATCAATGAATCTAAATAATAAGAATGTTATTTAGTTTGTAACATATTTTTGTTTATGTACTCATTTATTTACTCGGTACTGTAATTTATTTTATTTCTCTAATGACACGGTTTGTATTTCGATTAAAACCTAAGTTGAAATTGCTTCGAGATTATGTCTTGCGAGCAACTATACAACAGTTTGAGCAACATTTTTTTTATGACGTTAATCATGCGCCTTGATAACATCTTTTCAACATACTTCCATGTTAGTATATTTGGCGAACATAATTACAACGTCAAAATAACCATATTACAACAGGTATCTTGGCTTGGCTTTATCTGTCATTACGTCGAAATTCTGCAACAATTAATGTAAACAAACCGCTCTGCTGATGGTCCGGAATTGTGTTACTATCTTATAGGTTCCGCGAGATTGCAATTCACAGTGAACGATCATAACGACTATCCCATGTCCGGTGCCATTCCTGATCTGTGAATCTGTTCGCGTATTGAGAAAATTGACCTGCAGTTCGACAACACATTCAATTAAAAAACAACGAATCACACAAGATTGGAGCTTTGAAAGTCTTTGTGGTAGATGTGCGTAGATTCGTCGAAATGTTTCTGGGACTGCTAATGGAGCGTAGGCCGATATGGTTATCGGATGTTTCCAGATTTGTGAATGTTGAGTTCATAATGGGAGTAGGATGTTTCACGATTAGTGGGAAGGTGAACCGGACGAAGTCGCAACCGCTGCTTTTCGGGCAGGGGCTTGATTATTCTTGGAAGTTTAGCCAGATATCAGACTGTTGAGTGTGTTGGAAATGGTCAAATCCTGCTGTAGACACGACATGCTTATTCTCGCATCTTTGCGACCTTCTTGAATGCAACAGATAGCCGCAGCGATGATGGCTTCATCAAAACCACAAAGTCTCATGAAGTGGGAACATTAATATTGGCTGTCAAAAGTGAATGATGATTGATGGATAATGCTCTAAAAGTGTTGAATAATTGTATTACCAAAATATTTCTTTACGATTCAAAGCCATTGATAGATGTTTTCTCTTTATCATTTGCCAACATTAAAAAATCTTTTAAATAACACAAGATGTTTTCTGATGCACTTATAGTGCAATTATATAGCATCTTCTGAAGTTTTGATTTTTGAAGATGTTTTCTGTGTTACTTGGGTACCCACAGAGGACTCCTGGAGGAATCCACAGGCAGAACTCCTAACCCAAGCAATACACATGGTTGCGAAACAGTCGCGGCAGCGCATGTAAGGGGGGAAAGAAATCTGTAGAAACCGAGAGAATCTTGAAAAACCGAGAGTCAATTTCAACCACCCCGTCACCGATTGTTTCCGGGAAATCCTCCTGCAATATGTCACATTCCTTTTGTGGAATCTCTGGAGCCTTTAAAGGGCGATTCATCAGGTTTCGTTGGTACATATTTCAATATGATTACGAGGATTTCAGGGGCGTTACAAGAGGTTTCTGAGACGTTTCAACCAGAAGCATTCCAGAGAGTTTCAGGGGGTTTTAGGAACGTTTTAAGGATGTTCCCAGAGGTTATAGGAGCGTTTGATAGCATTTCAGGGGCGTTTCAAGTGGTTTTCAGGTACGTTTCATGGGGTTTTAAGAACCATTAAAAGGTGTTCAAAGGGGTTTCAGGAGGATTTCAAATCGGTTATGATTATTTCAAGGTCGTATCAATGGGATTACGATGGTTTCAGGGGCATTTCGAGGCATTTCAGATCAGGGTTGTATCAGTGAATTTCAAGAACATTCTTATATCAAAGGGCTACCCTTTTATTTAAGAATGTTCTTGAAATTCACTTGAAATTCAGCGGCATTTCAAATGGACTACATACAGGGACTTCAAGTTTTCAGGGGCGTTTCAAGAGGTTTCAACTCTCTCTTGCCGCTGAAACCTCTCTAAAACGTCCGCGGACCCATGTAACGTACCTACGTAAATTACTTGTATTTATTCAACATCACATTTAAAGTAAGACATGTAACGCACACGTGAACCTCCAAAACCACCGAAAATGCAGCTGTAACGCATTTAAGACCCACAAAAAACCTCTGGAACTTCCCGAAATGCCTCTGAAATCTCCTAGAACTCCCTTGGACACAGCCAAGGGCTGAACTGCCCTTCTAAGCATATATGTACCATGTTGTTTTTCTACACATACTGTCCCACAGCTCTAACTCAAACTATATCTTAAAATCAATGTCAGAAAGATGCTTAACGTTATCGTACAATATGTTTTGTAAAGAAATGTGGAAAAAATATTAAATTAATTTCAAATGGCTCTGTGACTGAGAAAAACACGGCCAGCATGCAAAACAACATGGGACAGATATGCTTAGCAGGGCAGTGAAAGTATCTTTAATAAAGACAAATCAATCAATCAACCCTTGGACACCATGTAACGCACCCCCGGTGACCCTCCGAAGCCACCAAAAACGCCTCTGAAACCCTCTGTAATGCAATCAAAAAAACCCCTCAGACCCCCAAAAATGCCCCTAAACCCTGCTCCGAAAATGAATTTCCCCGCATTCTCTTACTTCCGGTTCTCCGGTTCTAGAGTTGAATCTTAAGCAGTTTTCGGAATCACTGGAACTTCATTTGCATTGCGAAACTGGTATCCCATATTCCCATTACATATCTTGATGTGTGTCACGATCATGGTGCTATATGCCGTATTCAAAATCAGTTGTAGTGAATTTAGTGCCTGAATTCAAAATGGCCCGATATTAAGTTTTGTAAACCCTGTGAATGAAGATTGCGCAGAAGAGCACTATTGGCCGATGCCAGCACATGCCATCATCGGAGAGTAAGGTACATATGGATGGATTTACCCTAACTGGTAACAGATAATGACATGATTTCGAAAATTTTATTTGGTGACAAAACAGAAGCTAAATTTGTTGCGTACTGTTCAACTCGCGAATCAATCGATTATTACTAAACCTAAATCGAAACTGATGGAAGATCTTCAAAAGCGTTGCAGTGTTTACCAAATCAAAAATACCCCTCGAAAACCGCAATGTAAGGCTTAAAAATCTCTAAACGTGCGATGTACGATCTTTCAAGCCTGTATCCGCAATAACCGGGACACAGAAATATGGCTGTAACTCTGCAATAGATACATTAAAATTGCTCAAATTTTGCCTGATAATATCTCAAGATGTGTTCATTTCACCTGCAAAATGAATCGTTGAAGTACCTTTTGTTGTAACAATGAAACAGTAGAACGCGAGCAATTGAATTTTGTACAGCCCCTGGTTTAGCTTGTCAGCGCTTACTTACCTTACCGATCAGGCTAAGGCCGGGGTGGCCTCTGCTGTACATAGTAGCCGTCTCCATTCCACTCGGTCCATGGCTGTTTGTCTCCAGTTCCGCACTATGCGTAGGGTCCGCAGATCGTCCTCCAGTTGGTCGACCCACCTAGCTCGCTGCGCACCACTTCTTCTTGTACCGGTCGGATGACTCTCGAGAACCATTTTAATCGGGTTGCTATTCGACATCCTGATGACGTGACCCGCCCACCGTAGCCTCCCGATTTTCGCGGTATGGACGATGGTTGGTTCTCTCAGCAGCTGATGCTGCTCACGGTTCATTCGCCTTCTCCAAGTCCCGTCTTCCATCTGCACTCCGCCGTAGATGGTACGCAACGCCTTCCGTTCGAAAACTCCAAAGGCGCGTTGGTCCTCTGCACGTAGGGTCCATGTTTCGTGCCTGTAGGGGACAACCGGTCTAATCAGCGTTTTGTAGATAGTTAACTTCGTGTTACGGCGAACTTTATTCGATCGTAGAGTTTTGCGGAGTCCAAAGCAAGCACGATTTCCTGCCACAATGCGCCTCTGAATTTCTCTGCTGGTGTCGTTGTCGGCGGTCACCAGTGAGCCCAAGTACACGAATTATTCAACCGCCTCGATTTCATCACCGTCGATATGAATTCGGGGTGGCGGGCGCGGTGATTCCTCCCTGGAGCCCTTTGCCATCATGTACTTCGAGCAATAATATCAATATCATCGGCGAAACTAAGCAGCTGAACGGACTTCGTGAAAATCGTCCCACTCGTGTTTATTCCGGCTTTCCCTATTACACCCTCTAAAGCAATGTTGAACAGCAAGCACGAAAGACCATCACCTTGCCGTAACCCTCTGCGAGATTCGAAGGAACTCGAGAATGTCCCTGATACTCGATCTACGCACATCACTCGATCCATCGTCGCCTTGATCAACCGTATCAGTTTATCCGGGAATCCGTATTCGTGCATAATCTGCCATAGCTGTTCTCGATCGATTGTATCATACGCCGATTTGAAATCGATGAACAAGTGATGTGTGGGCACGTTGTATTCGCGGCATTTCTGCAACACCTGGCGGATGGCGAACATCTGGTCCGTTGTAGCGTGTTCACCCATAAATCCAGCCTGATATTGCCCCATGAACTCTCTTGCAATCGGTGATAGACGGCGGCATAAAATTCGGGAGAGTACCTTGTAGGCAGCGCTCAGTAGTGTGATCGCGCGATAGTTCCCGCAATCCAACTTGTCGCCCTTTTTGTAGATGGGACACACGATACCTTCCATCCATTCCTCCGGTAATACTTCCTCCTCCCATCTTGGTAATGACCCAGTGTAGTGCTCTCACCAGTGTTTCTCCACCGTATTTTAGAAGCTCGCTTGGTAGTTGATCTTCTCCAGCAGATTTGTTGTTTTTCAACCGGCCAACCTCCTCCTCAATCTCTTGAAGGTCAGGGGCCGGAAGTCTTTCGTCCTGTGCACATACTCCTGGATCGGTTACAACGCCACCTTCGGTACTTGCAACGTCGCCATTGAGGTGCTCATCGTAATGCTGCCGCCACCTCTCGACCACCTCACGCTCGCTCGTGAGAATATTCCCGTGATTATCTCGGCACATGTCGGCTTGTGGCACAAAGCCTCTGCGCGAGCGGTTCAGCTTCTCGTAGAACTTTCGTGTGTCCTTAGCGCGGTACAGCTCTTCCATCGCTTCGCGATCTCGTTCTTTCTGCTGGCGCTTCTTCATCCGGAAGACTGAGTTCTGCCTGTTCCGCGCCTGTTTGTAACGTGCCTCATTCGCTTTCGTACGGTGTTGCAGCATTCTCGCCCATGCTGCATTCTTCTCGTTTTTCAACTGTTCACATTCGCCGTCGTACCAGTCGTTTCTGTGATTCGGATTCGCGAAGCCTAGTGCTGTAGCCGAGGTACTACCTATGGCGGATCGGATGTCCCTCCAGCCATCTTCAAGTGTAGCTGCGCCAATCTGCTCTTCCGTTGGTAGGGCCACTGCTAACTGCTGCGCGTAGTCTTGAGCCACTTCTACGTTACGAAGTTGCTCGATGTTGAGCCGCGGCGTTCGATTTCGACGCGTGGTGATAACTGTCGAAAGTTTTGAGCGCATGCATACAGTGACTAAGTAGTGATCCGAATCTGTATTCGCACTGCGTTATGTGCGGACGTTGGTTATATCTGAGAAGAATTTACCGTCGATTAGAACGTGGTCGATTTGGTTTTCTGTTTGATGGTCGGGTGATCTCCAGGTGGCTTTGTGAATATCTTTGCGGGGGAAGAAGGTGCTTCGGACTACCATACCACGGGAGGCTGCAAAGTTTACGCATCGCTGGCCGTTATCATTCGATGCGGCGTGCAGGCTGTTTCGCCCGATTACCGGTCTGTACATTTCCTCCCTTCCTACCTGCGCGTTCATGTCGCCGACAACGATTTTCACGTCACGCGGCGAGCAACCATCGTATGTTTGCTCTAACTGCGCGTAGAACGCTTCTTCCTCGTCATCGGGTCTCCCTTCGTGTGGGCAGTGGACGTTGATGATGCTGTAGTTGAAGAAACGGCCTTAAACTCTCAACATGCACATCCTTGCGTTGATCGGCTGCCACCCAATCACACGTTGTCGCATCTTGCCCAACACTATAAATCCTGTTCCCAGTTCATTGGTGGTGCCACAGCTTTGGTAGAAGGTATCCGCTCGATGCCCGCTTTTCCACACTTTCTGTCCAGTCCAACAAAGTTCCTGCAACGCCACGATGTCGAAGTTGCGGGGATGTAGTTCGTCGTAGATTATCCTGTCACATCCTGCGAAACCTAGTGACTTGCAATTCCATGTTCCAAGTTTCCAATCGTAGTCCTTATTTCGTTGCATGGGTCTTTGCCGATTGTAGCGAGTCGTATTTCTCCTATGTTATTCGCAATGTGGATTTTTACGGGTGGCTTATTGGGCCTACGCCAACACTCCTGTCTCGCCGGAGGGCCATCGTGCCAGTTCTGTTTAACGTCCCAACCAACACTGAGACGACCACGCTGATGGGGCACCACCTTGGATCTAGCTGGGAGTGATGCAGCGTTGCTTACTCAGCCGCTGGATGCCAGAACAGACGCTGTTTGAGCCGCACCTCCTTGGTGAACAAACGCTCGAATCGTACCTCCTCAATCTAGCTCAGTGGTGCTCATCCTGCGGCCCGCGGGCCGCATGCGGCCCACCAAGCCTTAAGATGCGGCCCGCGGAGTACTTTAAGACGAATCTAAATTTTTGAACGATAATTTGAAATAACTCGTTAAATTCATTAAGAAATCAAAAGAAAAATTGCTGATCAATTTCACAGTGTTGAACACAAATTAAATGATAAATAAACAAAAAGAACAGTCCATTCTGGTAAGATTCGAAATATCAACTCCGAAATATTTCGGTATTTCAGCTAAGTCACGAAGCCAACTTATAGTTATTTATAAGTGGTACGAATCAAATTAAAGTTTGTTAAAAATGTAATCTTGAATCATTTAAAAATTATTGCAGATTTTAAGCGCAGTCAATGCAACGCTGAGCAAATATTTCACATTTCGCCTTTCCAAAGAACATACAAACACAAAGCACGAAGTTTTTGACAAAATTTTCAAAAAAATCTCAACTTGGTTGCCAATATTGTTTCATTTTCACTGTTTGTTTAAATTTCTATAATAAGACTCACACATTTTTCGAAACAAAACTTACGAATCCAATTTGAAATGTCCAAGCGAAACTCCTGAACGAACTTAAAGAAAAAAATCTCAGCTGAGATTCATAAAGCGTCTCCTGTGTCCTTTTGGAGAAACTTTTGGATACATTTTTGGAGAAACTCCAGGAAACATTATTGGATAAAAATGTTAAGCAACTCTAAGCGAAATATATGGAGAAACTCAATGAGAAAGTTGTGGCGATACTGCATGGAAATTATAGGAGCATCTCCTAGAAAAATGTTCTGGTGCCACTCTAACAGAAATTTCTTAAACAACTTTAGAATAAATTCCTCGAGCAACAAAAAGAGAATTTTCAGGAGTAACTACAAACAAGATTCCAGAGCCAACTGCATCAAGACACAAAAGATGCCTAGAACGCCTGAGGAAAATTTGAACAATAAATTTGAAGCAACTTATGCAGCAACTTTAGAAGATAATGCTGAAGAAACTTCCGTAACCAATTGTTAAAAATCTAATTTTTGAAGAAATTCAATGATGAAGTATTGCATCAACTTTAGAAGAGACTAATGGAAAGAATTTACTAAAATCTTCAAAAAACTCCTGGAAAATTTTCGGAAAAATCCGGAAGCAATTCTAGGAGAAATTCTTGGAAACGATTAATAAGGAATTCCTGAAGTAACTTCAGGGCAGCTTCAAAGGCAAATCTAAGAGGAGTTCTTAGAGATGTTCCTAGAGAATTCTAGAAAAACTAAAAGAAACTTCAAGAAATTTCTCGAAAACCTTCTGGAGCAACTCCACAATAAATTTCAGGAGAAAATCCAGCAAACCTCTCTGGAGCGATTAAAAAGAAATTCTTGTAAAAGCTGCTTGACAAGTTCTTGAAGTGGCTTCATGGTAATTCTAGGGGCATGCTGTTTTTGTGCATCGATGTTTTATGCGGCCCGCAGGTCGATCCCGAATTGCAAATTTGGCCCGCGGTATCCTCCAGCATGAGCACCACTGATCTAGCTGAAGTCAGAAGGACAACAGTGCCCAGGCTTCACTACCAGCTAAGCACACAACTCTTAGCTGGCGGTCTTTGTCATCGCTTGACCCGTGGAAGCATGAGGTAGGAACTTGTGAGGACCAGAGCTATGTTGGACGCTCTCTAGAGTGTTCACGTGTATATGATGTCCTTACATTAGGTTCCTAAGCTTGTTGGTTGTCATTGCAATGTATGTACTTGGGAAACCTGTACTGTTGATCCGGTATACGACATTACATTTGCTGAGTTCGGAAACCGGGTCTTCTGCATTTTTATACAGATATCCTACTGTGTTTTTGTAACACATTGCTGTATTGCTCTTGTGGAGTATTCTCTTGATGCTAGAGCTGAGACCATGAACATATGAAATTGAACGGTAGGTTGCTGGTTTCTCCGGGTTGCCTGTACGAGGTGATGAGAGTGTTCGGGTAATCGTTTTTTCTGAGCTGCTGATGAATGAGTACGTAGTAGATTCTCGGGTTTTGTGAGTTGAAGGTTGCCTACATCGCGTTCACCTGGTCTTTAGGTAAAACCAGGACCCAGTCAACACACGATCGCATATGATGTTAAATAGGATGCAAAAGTGGAGGCGATATACGTACACTTTACACGCGGTTAAATGGAAGCATGTACTATATGGCTTCCACTTTAGCATCCTATTCAACATCATATAAGACTTTGTGTTAGCTGGGGAAAAAAATGCGGAAGCTCCGGGAGAATATTGACCGCTGTCATAGCTTTTCTTAATACATTCTCCATTACTATGTCGGCAAGAATGGGGAAGAGTGGACTTCCCATAGTTGTGCCTGATATTTAAACATAGAACTTTTGCCGGAAATAGAAGCAACTGACTCTCATGCAGAATCAATAAATAACGGGCCCTGTGGAGGATCCCGTGACTGTAAGCCGAAAAAATCCATAACTATTAGCTAATACAGTTATTTGGTTTTTCATCAAACTTGTTAAAAAGACAATAGACATCGTCTTTAACCAAAGGCTGCACAGGCAGTACACATCACATTTATTAGACAACGGACACCATACAGTACACTTAGTGATAAATTTTTCGTCCGACGAAAATTTTTCATCAACGGGAACGGGAATCAAACCCACACTCCGAAGCTTACGATACGCCCAGCCCAGGCCCGTGCACAAAAAAAGCGGTAATGTAGGGTTTTTTTTTCTTCCTAGTTTTGGCAAAAGGTGGAGGGGCGCCTAGTATACAGTGTATTAAACAATTGTCCGTACAGTAAAGTTTTTGTCAAAATAATTTTTCATTCAAATGTTAATAACTTTTTTATGCGTCAATCACAAACGCTGAAATTTTCACCAATCATGAATCATATATTAAAGCTCCATTAGTAAAATTTTGAGCGAGATCGAATAAGTTTTCTGAAAGTCATAGAACTTTTAGTAAAACTTATGAGATTTTTGAACACATTTTTAAAACATTATATCCCATTATGCACTCGAAGAAAACTTTTTCAATATTTTTCGTGTTACATCTTATACCTAAGGCTTTCATATGCAGCCATGTTTGGGGTTTAATATTCACTACAAAAAATATGAAACATGTGCGTATGTAGTTGACGATGTTTTAAAATTTACCATATTTTGCACGTATAATCTGCCAAACGTTTTCCACCAATAAAAGTGCATTAACTGAAATAAAAATCCATAGGACCCACTCTTCATATGTAGTTCAGTAGGTCCTGTATAAAAATATATCATTAAGAGAGTTTAAAAAAATTGAAAACACTTGGCACTTTTATTGATCAAAATATGATAAATATCGAAATGCCACTCTGAACATACAGGGGATGGCCAAAATGTTTGGGATAGGCAACTTTTTTTCTCCAACAAAAAAATTCAACATGCTGTAACTTTTCATAGAGCGCATCAAAAAATCTCAATGACTGATTGTCAACCTATTATGTGTGCATCATTGGTACAAATTTGGGCTCGATTGATTAATTTTTCGCGAAGTTAGAACCGTTTGGGTGAAACACTATTATTTAGACAACTAATTTTTGAGCTGTCATATCTCGGAAACCAGTGAACCGAATCAAATGAATTTTTTAACGTATATCAACAATATATTGATACCTAATACGACGTTATAAAATGTAATTTTTCTCACGGCGAATTAAGTTATACCGGATTGAAATTTTTACCCATAGAGAGGAAAGTTAGTCAAATTTACAGTACCACACAAAAATTACTAAATGTGTTCTTCCTTCAATCTAAATAGGCTCTAATATATCTTGTTAGAGAAAACTTGAGAACAGAAGTGAAAAATCTTTGAATATCAACACTTAAATTTATTGACATTGATGTAAAAAAAATACACCTTTTTTGAGAAAAATCCAAAAACTGTCAATCCATGATTAATTTTTTCAACGTTTAAAAAGTACCTATGTTTGAATAGTTTGGGAAGCATTTCCATATTGTTAGTGTACGTCCAAAATTTCATTCAATTCGGTTCACTGGTTTCCGAGATATGACAGCTCAAAAATGAGTTGTCTGAAAAATAGTGTTTTACCCGAACGGTTCTAACTTAGCGAAATATTAATCAATCGAGCCCAAATTTGTACCAATGATACACACATAATAGGTTGACAAACAGTCAAAATTTGAGATTTTTTGATGCACTCTATGAAAAGTTATAGCTTGTTGAACATTTTTGTGAGAGAAAAAAAGTTGCCTATCCAAAACATTTTGGCCATCCCCTGTATACAAGTTTTTCATAATTTTTGGTGTGAATATAAAACCTTTAACGAAGCTGCAAATGAAAGCCTTAGGTATAAGCTGTAACACGAAAAACATTAAAAAAGTTTCATCAATTACATATTGAGATATAATGTTTTAAAAATGTATTCAAAAAATTTATAAGTTTTACTAAAAGTCCTCCTCCTCTTCCTCTTCTTGGCGTAACGTCCTCACTGGGACAAAGCCTGCTTCTCAGCTTAGTGTTCTATGAGCACTTCCACAGTTATTAACTGAGAGCTTCCTCTGCCAATGACCATTTTGCATGTGTATATCGTGTGGCAGGCACGAAGATACTCTATGCCCAAGGAAGTCAAAGAAATTTCCTTTACGAAAAGATCCTGGACCGACCGGGAATCGAACCCGTCACCCTCAGCATGGTCATGCTGAATACCCGTGCGTTTACCGCCTCGGCTATATGGGCCCTCAAAAAAAAAATTAAAGGTCCTATAACTTTTAGAAAACTTATTCGATCTAGCTCAAAATTTTACCAATGGAGTTTTAATATATGGGTTGTAATTGGTCAAAATTTCAGCGTTTTTGATTGACGTATGAAAAGTTATAATAATTTAAATGAAAAATTATTTTGACCAAAAAATTGATGTACGGACAATTGTTTGATACACTGTATGAAACTTCGGAAATGGGAGGGGTTTAACCCCTATAACCACTACTCCCTTGTGCACGAGGTTGGCCTCGCCGACTGGCGCCGCTATCTGCATGGCCACGAAGCGTACAAACAAGGGTTCGCGGTGCACCAAGTAGGTATACCGTGGTGATCGATCTGAAAACCCCTGCTGTAGAGAATTGCCTGGTGGTCACTGTGGGTGTAGACATCACCTACCCTCCAATTCGAACTACTTATTAGGCCATAAAGGGTGAGTCGATAATTATTGTGCCATTTTCAAACAAAAGCACGGGGATGAACCAGCCTCGGGCTGAATTTCCCCATAATAAAAAGTCAATAATAATAATAATCAAACAAAAGTAACTTTTTTCCTACTTCACCAAAATCAACCACATTTTGCACAGTTTCTCCTTATAGTCTATTGTTTACATATACCGAATTAAGAAGTTATCAGTGAGATTTCGGTCGATATAGAATAAATTTAGTTAACAGTTCTAAAAAAGATGTTGTACAATCACATGCTAAAATCAAAAATCATGGTATCGTGGCTTGGAACAATTAATGATTGTACATTTCGGATCATCTTAATGTTCGTCAATAGGTTTCAGGAACGGTAGTCAGTGAAACATAAGCTTGGAGCAGGGTGAAAATCAAGCACGATGCGCATAAACAAACCAGAGAACTTTAATTATTTGTTTCAAGTGGAACCTGAACATGTCCACATGGAGGACGTTAATTGAAAATGTCTTGAATTTCACTGAAACGCATCCTAAATTTAAACCTATACCAAAAAGTTGAAATACATACATATTAGACTGGGTCAACAAAGTCGATTTTTCGGAACAAAGCTTTTTCGACTCCTTTTAGCGTCCAAAGCAACTGTGCAAAATTTGGGAGCGATTGGTTGCTTCCCCGTATTCCGCATTGCGATTGAAATTTGTATGGAATTTTGTATGGGAAAACGTGCTTTTTTGCATTTTTCTCATAAATTGGCATTTTTTGTATAAAACGATCTAACTAATAACGTTGAAGTATAGCCTAGGATATGCCGAAAAACTTTGCCGAAGACCGCAAAGTGATCCGACACTTGTGAAAAACGTTATAACGTACAGATTGCCTGGTGATGCTTAACATTTAACATGTAAAGGAATAACATCAATAATAAAATCTTAATTTTTGGCCTAAGTTACCAGGCGAATAACTTTTTTCACAAGCATCGGAATACTTTGCGGTCTTCGGCAAAGTTTTTCGGCATATCCTAGGCTATATTTTAACGTCATTAGTTACAGGGTATTAGACAACAGAATTCAACTTATGAGTAAAATGCAAAAAAGTACGTTTTCCCATACTAACTTCCATATAAATTTCAATCGCAATGCGGAATACGGGGAAGCAACCAATCGATTCCAAATTTTGCACAGTTGTTTTGGACGCTAATAAAGATTGATAAAGCTTTGTTCCGGGTTGATACGATCAAATTTAAAGTTTCTCCATACAACGTTGACCCACTCTAATACATATACTAAACTACTGTAAAAATTTGGTTTCATTTCGTCAACTGTAGACAATTTGCGAATCACTTGAAGGTAGGGTGGCACAATAATTAACGACTCACCCTTTAACTACAAAAAATAACGTCGATGATCGACTCCGCTTCATTCCGGTTAAAGGTACATTGAGTACCGCCATTGGCGAGATCGAGCATGGCCTGGTCATAGTTCGAAGTATTGGAACCAATTTTCGCGTTGAAGTCGTCTTTGTAGATCTTGATGGTACCATTTGTGATCTTATCCACAAAAGCATTCAATTGACCATCATTTTAGGAGTATCGGTTGGCGTGTAGCATTGGATCAGGGTAAGGTTCTCAATTATCCTCCCATCATTTTTATGTTTCAGCCAACAAGGTAATGTAGTTATGTAGAAACTCAGTGGTCAGAGAACCATTTTTTATGCTCTACCACGCCAGTAATCTACCCACATAACAAAATGAAAATATTAATAAAATCAGAAAATCACACTAAATTATAATTAATGAGCCACAGCAAAGGAACTTCCATCTAGGGATCCTTTCCTGGTTGAAAATGACATCATCCCACACAACTGTCCACTGGCCGTACGGTATCATCGCGCGACCGGGACCCCCGGGACACGTCCATCTTCGCTTGCTCGGCCTTCCGTCCGAATGCTGCTCCTGCTGCTGCTGCTGCTGCTAGATGCCCCATAATAACAAAGAAATTTGTGTAAGGCCCTTTCTGAAATGGGACCGGGCTTCTTCTGCGGTGGCTCATAATGGTGGCGGCGGACAAACAGCTGCTATTCTTGCGCGGTGCCGAGGGAAACCTTCCACATTGCCCGTTAAGATAATTACCGGGAGCCACCGCGCGCAACGGACGACAAATACCGGGGATGCACCCTGCCTGTCTGTGGACTATTAAGATCGTTGTCTTCCGGACCAGAGCTGGAAGTGAGATAGCACACTGGTATTGGAGGGGAACTGGGGATGAGACGGTCCTAATGTTCATATCTTAAACAGTCACATGAAACAAACTGATTAATGATTGAAACGTAATATGGAAAAGGTTGTTTGTCTGTTCCTGGGGTGTAACCAATTCTGCTCTCTTGGGACGTCGTTCCCACCATTCCCTACACAGCACCATTAGTGTCGGTTGTCCTTGCGCGGCGTAGGCGCAGCCCCAGTTAATGAAACAAAAGAAACGAAAATGAATTATTTCATGAGGAAAATGTAATTTATTCTACAAACAGGCTTCACTTTGTCCTTTCCCCGTTGGCAAGGATGACACCG
>NW_026917064.1:0-40000 GCF_035046485.1 Aedes albopictus
TAAAAATCTCGTTAATAAAGATAAAAAAAATTACCTATGCCATCCATCAACTTGGTTCAACAAATGTTATTCAAAATATTGTTTTCCCACACTTGTTGCTAGATGATTGATCCTTCAACACGATGCCCCCTTCCTTTTCCAAAATAGTCCTTGATCCTTTTCGTATGAAATTAGACATCACTAATCGGATTGCTTTCCTGTGGGGTGTGGTGACCAACGACACACAGAAGAACTTGTACCAAGCCACGGTGCCTAATTCGTACCGCGCGGTAAATCTCGTCCATAATTCATGACACGTACTTGGGAAGATTTATCTTTCCACGCCAGCTGCAACTTGAACGACGAAGAAGCGTTTCGTAATCCTCCTTTGATCGGTTGTTGGGGGGTATCATTTTCGCTTGCTGCTGCTAGATTATGGATGGACACCATTATTCATTATTAGAATATAATCGTTTCGAATGAGTATTAGATCGTTCTTGTCGTATTGTAAGCACTATGATGTAGGATGTATACAAGATGATATGTTTATCTGAATTCTTAATAACAGATTAATAAAACTACGACTTCATGTTTCATTCTCATTCTTATTAAGCACGTATCTTGAACAAAAATGGCTACAAACTCGATTTACACGTCCGCATTTCTTTTCTTTCACTAAGCTTCTCAGCTTAGTGTTCTATGAGCACTTTCCCAATTATTGAGTATTCAACTTTTTTCAAGAGCTTTGATGGCTAAAACCATTTTGGGTTTGCATATCGTGAAAAGTTCCTGAAAAATCGAACCCGTTACTCTTAGCATGGTCTTGCTGAATAACCGCGCGTTAACTGTTCTTGCTACGACTACATAGACCGTTACGATTCCAGCTTAGTGCATTGCAACTCACTAATTCGAACTGACTCGTAAATTTCAATAGCCGGTTACAGCATCCATTGGTCAACGCCGCCGAAGAACGAGCACCGGGAAGTCTAGTGCAGATGAGCAAGTTTGACCAGAAACAATTACGATGTTTGCACATGAACCGGATAGCGTCGTCGTTTAGCCGGAGTAACGTACCTCTATCTAGTCGCTCTCTAAAATGGACATCAACCGTCCGGACTGTGTGGTCAAATAACAAGCGCGCTATGGTTTCGCTTGTCTACAATCTACATACTTCTATGTACCGGGAGTTTACACACGCACTGGAAGGTAAATTTGCTTTCTCACCCTCAAATTGGCGTGCGCAATCATCAACATACTTTCGCCCGTAGTTTCATTGTCCACATCCTTGACTGACTCATGGTATATATTGCGAAAAAATCAGCGGAGTTCTAAAAGTTTTAAAACCTGCCCTGGAGTTCTTCCAGGAATTCCACTGAAATTCTGAAAAAAAAAATCCTGAAATTCTTCCAAGAGTTCCGCCAGAATTCTTCCAAGAATTCCTCTGAAATTCTTCCAGGAATTTCTATGAAATACTTCCAGGAATTTCCATTACATTTCTTCCAACAATTTGCTTGGAATTACATTAAGAAATTCGTATAAAAATCTTTCAAGAATTGCAATGGTATTCTTCCAATAAATCCCCTCGAATTCATCCAAGAATTTTACCAGGAATTGTGAGATATAAGATGTACTGCATAGAGCTGTGGTAATGAGATTAACCACAGCGTGCGATATGAATTCTTCCAAGAGTTCCTCAGGAACTCTTCCAAGAGCTCCTCCAGAATTCTTCCAAAAAATCCTCTGGAATTCTTCCAAGAATTCCTCTGGAATTCTTCCAAGAATTCCTCTGGAATTCGTCCAAGAACTCCTCTGGAACTCTTCCAAGAATTTCTCTGGATTTCTTCCAAGAGTTCCTCTGGAATTCCTCCAAGAATTCCTCTGAAATTCTTCCAAGAATTCCTCTGGAATTCTTCCAATAATTCCTCTGGATTTCTGCCAAGAGTTCCTCTGGAATTCTTCCAAGAATTCCTCTGGATTTCTTCCAAGAATTCCTCTGGAATTCGTCCAAGATTTCCTCTGGAATTCTTCCAAGAATTCCCATAGAGTTCTGCCAAGATTTCCTCTGGAATTCTTCCAAGAATTCCTCTGGAATTCTTCCAAAATTTTCTCTGGATTTCTTCCAAGAGTTCCTCTGAAATTCTTCCAAGAATTCCTCTGAAATTCTTCCAAGAACTCCTCTGGAATTCGTCCAAGAATTCCTCTGGAATTCGTCCAAGAATTCCTCTGGAATTCTTCCAAGAATTCCCCTGGAATTCTTCCAAGAATTCCTCTGGATTTCTTCCAAGAGTTCCTCTGGAATTCCTCCAAGAATTCCTCTGAAATTCTTCCAAGAATTCCTCTGGAATTCTTCCAATAATTCCTCTGGATTTCTTCCAAGAGTTCCTCTGGAATTCTTCCAAGAATTCCTCTGGATTTCTTCCAAGAATTCCTCTGGAATTCGTCCAAGAATTCCTCTGGAATTCATCCAAGAATTCCTCTGGAATTCGTCCAAGAATTCCTCTGGAATTCGTCCAAGAATTCCTCTGGAATTCGTCCAAGAATTCCTCTGGAATTCGTCCAAGAATTCCTCTGGAATTCTTCCAAGAATTCCTCTGAAATTCTTCCAAGAATTCCTCTGGAATTCTTCCAAGAATTCTTCTGAAATTCTTTCAAGAGTTCCTCTGGAACTCTTCCAAGAATTCCTCTGGAATTCGTCCAGGAATACTTCTGGAATTCTTCCAATAATTCCTCTGGAATTCTTCCAAGAGTTCCTCTGGAATTCGTCCAAAAATTCCTCTGGAATTCGTCCAAGAATTCCTCTGGAACTCTTCCAAGAATTTCTCTGGAATTCTTCCAAGAATTCCTCCGAAATTCTTCCAAGAATTCCTCTGAAATTCTTCCAAGAATTCCTCTGAAATTCTTCCAAGAATTCCTCTGGAATTCTTCCAAGAATTCCTCTGGAATTCTTCCAAGAATTCCTCTGGAATTCTTCCAAGAATTCCTCTGGAATTCTTCCAAGAATTCCTCTGGAATTTTTCCAAGAACCCCTCTGGAATTCTTCCAAGAATTCCTCTGGAATTCTTCCAAGAATTCCTCTGGAATTCTTCCAAGAATCCCTCTGGAATTCTTCCAAGAATCCCTCTGGAATTCTTCCAAGAATTCCTCTGGAATTTTTCCAAGAATTCCTCTGGAATTCTTTCAAGAATTCCTCTGGAATTCTTTCAAGAATTCCTCTGGAATTCTTTCAAGAATTCCTCTGGAATTATTTCAAGAATTCCTCTGGAATTCTTCCAAGAATTCCTCTGGAATTCTTCCAAGAATTCCTCTGGAATTCTTCCAAGAATTCCTCTGGAATTCTTCCAAGAATTCCTCTGGAATTCTTCCAAGAAATGCTCTGGAATTCTTCCAAGAAATGCTCTGGAATTCTTCCAAGAATTCCTCTGGAATTCTTCCAAGAATTCCTCTGGAATTCTTCCAAGAATTCCTCTGGAATTCTTCCAAGAATTCCTCTGGAATTCTTCCAAGAATTCCTCTGGAATTCTTCCAAGAATTCCTCTGGAATTCTTCCAAAAATTCCTCTGGAATTCTTCCAAGAATTCCTCTGGAATTCTTCCAAGAATTCCTCTGGAATTCTTCCAAGAATTCCTCTGGAATTCTTCCAAGAATTCCTCTGGAATTCTTCCAAGAATTCCTCTGGAATTCTTCAAAGAATTCCTCTGGAATTCTTCCAAGAATTCCTCTGGAATTCTTCCAAGAATTCCTCTGGAATTCTTCCAAGAATTCCTCTGGAATTCTTCCAAGAATTCCTCTGGAATTCTTCCAAGAATTCCTCTGGAATTCTTCCAAGAATTCCTCTGGAATTCTTCCAAGAATTCCTCTGGAATTCTTCCAAGAATTCCCCTGGAATTCTTCCAAGAATTCCCCTGGAATTCTTCCAAGAATTCCCCTGGAATTCTTCCAAGAATTCCTCTGGAATTCTTCCAAGAATTCCTCTGGAATTCTTCCAAGAATTCCTCTGGAATTTTTCCAAGAATTCCTCTGGAATTCTTTCAAGAATTTCTCTGGAATTCTTCCAAGAATTCCTCTGGAATTTGTCCAAGAATTCCTCTGGAATTCTTTCAAGAATTCCTCTGGAATTCTATCAAGAATTCCTCTGGAATTCTTTCAAGAAATCCTCTGGAATTCTTTCAAGAATTCCTCTGGAATTCGTTCAAGAATTCCTCTGGAATTCTTTCAAGAATTCCTCTGGAATTCTTTCAAGAATTCCTCTGGAATTCTTTCAAGAATTCCTCTGGAATTCTTTCAAGAATTCCTCTGGAATTCTTTCAAGAATTCCTCTGGAATTCTTCCAAGAATTCCTCTGGAATTCTTCCAAGAATTCCTCTGGAATTCTTCCAAGAATTCCTCTGGAATTCTTCCAAGAATTCCTCTGGAATTCTTCCAAGAATTCCTCTGGAATTCTTCCAAGAATTCCTCTGGAATTCTTCCAAGAATTCCTCTGGAATTCTTCCAACAATTCCTCTGGAATTCTTCCAAGAATTCCTCTGGAATTCTTCCAAGAATTCCTCTGGAATTCTTCCAAGAATTCCTCTGGAATTCTTCCAAGAATTCCTCTGGAATTCTTCCAAGAATTCCTCTGGAATTCTTCCAAGAATTCCTCTGGAATTCTTCCAAGAATTCCTTTGGAATTCTTCCAAGAATTCCTTTGGAATTCTTCCAAGAATTCCTTTGGAATTCTTCCAAGAATTCATCTGGAATTCTTCCAAGAATTCCTCTGGAATTTTTCCAAGAATCCCTCTGGAATTCTTCCAAGAATTCCTCTGGAATTCTTCCAAGAATTCCTCTGGAATTCTTCCAAGAATCCCTCTGGAATTTTTCCAAGAATTCCTCTGGAATCCTTTCAAGAATTCCTCTGGAATTCTTTCAAGAATTCCTCTGGAATTCTTTCAAGAATTCCTCTGGAATTCTTCCAAGAATTCCTCTGGAATTCTTCCAAGAATTCCTCTGGAATTCTTCCAAGAAATGCTCTGGAATTCTTCCAAGAAATGCTCTGGAATTCTTTCAAGAATTCCTCTGGAATTCTTCCAAGAATTCCTCTGGAATTCTTCCAAGAATTCCTCTGGAATTCTTCCAAGAATTCCTCTGGAATTCTTCCAAGAATTCCTCTGGAATTCTTCCAAGAATTCCTCTGGAATTCTTCCAAGAATTCCTCTGGAATTCTTCCAAGAATTCCTCTGGAATTCTTCCAAGAATTCCTCTGGAATTCTTCCAAGAATTCCTCTGGAATTCTTCCAAGAATTCCTCTGGAATTCTTCCAAGAATTCCTCTGGAATTCTTCCAAGAATTCCTCTGGAATTCTTCCAAGAATTCCTCTGGAATTCTTCCAAGAATTCCTCTGGAATTCTTCCAAGAATTCCTCTGGAATTCTTCCAAGAATTCCCCTGGAATTCTTCCAAGAATTCCCCTGGAATTCTTCCAAGAATTCCCCTGGAATTCTTCCAAGAATTCCCCTGGAATTCTTCCAAGAATTCCCCTGGAATTCTTCCAAGAATTCCCCTGGAATTCTTCCAAGAATTCCCCTGGAATTCTTCCAAGAATTCCTCTGGAATTCTTCCAAGAATTCCTCTGGAATTCTTCCAAGAATTCCTCTGGAATTCTTCCAAGAATTCCTCTGGAATTCTTCCAAGAATTCCTCTGGAATTCTTCCAAGAATTCCTCTGGAATTCTTCCAAGAATTCCTCTGGAATTCTTCCAAGAATTCCTCTGGAATTCTTCCAAGAATTCCTCTGGAATTCTTCCAAGAATTCCTCTGGAATTCTTCCAAGAATTCCTCTGGAATTCTTCCAAGAATTCCTCTGGAATTCTTCCAAGAATTCCTCTGGAATTCTTCCAAGAATTCCTCTGGAATTCTTCCAAGAATTCCTCTGGAATTCTTCCAAGAATTCCTCTGGAATTCTTCCAAGAATTCCTCTGGAATTCTTCCAAGAATTCCTCTGGAATTCTTCCAAGAATTCCTCTGGAATTCTTCCAAGAATTCCTCTGGAATTCTTCCAAGAATTCCTCTGGAATTCTTCCAAGAATTCCTCTGGAATTCTTCCAAGAATTCCTCTGGAATTTTTCCAAGAATTCCTCTGGAATTCTTCCAAGAATTCCACTGGAATTCTTCCAAGAATTTCACTGGAATTCTTCCAAGAATTTCTCTGGAATTCGTCCAAGAATTCCTCTGGAATTCTTCCAAGAATGTTCCTGGAATTCTTCCATGAATCCCTCTGGAATTCTTCCAAGAATTTCGCTGGAACTATTTCTGTGATCAACTGTGGTACGATGAAGTGGCAGTAGAATTGCAGCGCGCTTTTGCAACAATAATTAACAGTGTTATCTGCTATCTATCGACCAACATCTAGCGGCAATCAATAGAGCATATCTGCATGCTTATGTGAAACTGTTATACCAACATACAGTTCATTATCATGATAGAAATCATCGAAATTTGTTGAATATCTACGAACCATCGGTCGGGCATCACGATAATAAATTTGACAGCCAGCGTTCGTCTATGAGTCAACTGTGGACCAGGAGCAAAACAATCGCGATGTCACAGTCTGCTACCACCACTTAGCGCATAAAGCCCGATGAATCATCGAGTTCACCATCATCGAACATATCCAACAATGATTTAGCTCGGATGATAACAAACCAAAACAAATCGCTGCAAGATCGGATGGGCAGACTTGAGAATGATCTTCACAATCAACTATCTAAGGGACTCGACGAAATCAAGGCTGAACTTTCGGACGTAAACGCCAGGCTTCATAGAGTTGAATCGGAACTGGAGAACAATTCCGAATCTATCGCCAGAACGCTCTTAACTGATGATCTGATAATCAGCGGGGTTCCATATACCGTGGGAGAAGATTTACTACACTACTTTCGTTGTTGATGCTTATCTATAGGTTACAACGAAAACATCATCCCGATGGTTGACATTCGGCGTTTAACTAGGACACCTTTATCTGCCGGCAGTAGTTGCCTCATACTTGTCCAATTTGCCATTTCGAATCAGCGGAATGATTTCTTCTCCAAGTATCTCGCGGTACGCTCGCTAAACTTAGCCCAAATTGGATTCCAGGTGAACAAACGGGTGTATGTTAATGAAAATTTGACTCCATCGGCAAGGAACATCAAATCCAAAGCAGTCGAACTGAATCGGCAGGGGAAATTGGCACACGTTTACTCGCGTCAAGGATTGATCTACGTCAGGGAGCCGAATAGTGAGGAAAACATCGTCATCAAATCTGTGGAGGAGCTACGGCGATTTGGTCATCAACGTTAACCCTATCCTTTCTCACTTTCTCTCTCCTTCCACTTCGCTCCTATAGATTTCCATGATTCCCTTCCTAAAAGTATTTGGGCTGTGGGTGTTGGGATGCTGCTGTTGCTGCTACGTTGCTTTGCTGTTGTTGATGCCGGGATTTCATTCATAAAATAGTTACTGATTGTTACCTACTGCTGATTATTGTTGCATGCGTCGTTAGGATTACTTAATTACAGATTTAAAACGTTATTATTATTATTTTTTTTTAATTCTTGTGTTATTTGCCGTTGTTGCTTTTAAACTGTTTTCTTGAATTGTCATTTATTTATTTTTATATTTATTCATTTTTAAGGTGTTTTCTTTGTCATGGCAAACAGTTCGGATGTAAATGTTGCTAATGGTTGGAGTACACAAGGAATAGTAATGAAGTCTGCTTTCGTTCGTAATAAGCTCTCAGTTTGTTGTATGAACAGCCAAAGTATTTGTGCTAGGAAAATGTCGAAGCTTGATGAACTCAAAAAAATTGCAACTGTTTCCAATGTTGACATAATATGCTTATCAGAATCTTGGTTAAATGATAAGATATCTGATGACATCATTTGTATTGAAGGCTATACTACTGTAAGAAATGATCGGGTTGGACGACTTGGTGGTGGCTTAATTGTTTATATGAGTAATAATCTATGTTTTAGAACAATTGAAATGTCTTGCTATCAGCTTGGAGAGGTTGAATATATTTTTCTTGAGCTACGAGTGAATAACCATGAAATGCTTTTAGGGTTCTTCTATAATCCACCGGAGTTTGATTGCACTGATTTGCTAGCCCAAAAGTTTTCAAGTTTTGAGTTTCAGTATGAACACATTTTATTAATGGGTGATTTTAACACTAATTTATTAAAAAATAACTGTGATAAGAGTAAACAATTTCAATCGTTCATGCAGAATTTTGGTTTTTCCTCTTTAGGTACTGTTCCTACGCACTTTCATAGGACCGGTGCTTCGCAAATTGATTTGATGCTGACAAACAGGCTAGATTTAGTGCTTCGTTTTAACCAAATTGACGTCCCTTTTATGTCCAATCATGATTTACTGTTTGCGTCCTTGGATGTTGATATGATACGAATTCAAAAGCCAGTTAGTTTCAGAGACTACAGTAATTTCGATTCTTCCACTGTAATTACCATGTTTAATCAAATCGATTGGGGAGCATTTTATTATATTAATAACCCTGATGTCCTGTTGACTTTTTTCAACGATCATGTGAAAAACATCTTCAACATGACGGTACCATTAAAACACAGTATGAAAACTAGTAAATATAACCCGTGGTTTAATAATCAGATTTCTAAGGCAATAGTTGATCGTGATCTAGCTTTTCGTCTATGGAAGTCGACAAAAAGCGAAAGTGACTATGCACTCTTCAAAAGATTGCGTAATTATGTTACTACTTTGATTACGAATGCAAAAAAACAATATTGGAATGCAAGAATATCGCGAGTCGATTCTGTTAAAGATCTATACATACATACATTTATTTGTTCAACATCATTAAGACAAGACATAATCAACAATAGTACGCCACAATACTCGGTTTGTGGCTGCCGCTCTCCATCCTCGGTCGCGCCCAATGCTCGCCAAGTCACGCTCCACCTGGTCCGCCCATCGTGCTCTCTGCGCTCCACGCCTTCTTGTGCCAACCGGATCCGTTGCAAACACCAGCTTTGTAGGGTTGTTGTCCGGCATTCTTGCAACATGCCCTGCCCAACGTATCCTTCCGGCTTTGGCCACCTTCTGGATGCTGGGTTCGCCGTAAAGTGCAGCGAGCTCGTGGTTCATCCTTCTCCGCCACACACCGTGCTCCTGCACACCGCCGAAGATCGTTCTTAGCACGCGTCGCTCGAAAACTCCGAGTGCTTGTATGTCCTCCTCGAGCATGGTCCATGTCTCGTGCCCGTAAAGGATCACCGGTCTTATTAGCGTTTTGTACATGGTGCATTTGGTGCGTGGGTGAATCTTTTTCGACCACAGTTTCTTCTGGAGCCCGTAGTAAGCCCGACTTCCGCTGATGATGCGCCTCCGGATTTCACGGCTCACGTTGTTGTCAGCCGTCAGTAAGGATCCGAGGTAGACGAATTCCTCCACCACCTCGAAAGTATCCCCGTCTATCGTAACATTATTACCCAGACGGATCCGGTCATGTTCGGTTCCGCCTACCAGCATGTACTTTGTTTTTGAGGTATTCACCACCAGTCCGACCTTTGCTGCTTCGCGTTTCAGGCGGGTGTACACACGCTAAAACTGCTCAGCACTAAAATGTGTAAGACATACTCATAAGTGCATAATTTCCAGACCACACAAAAATGAGTGACAGTTACACATTCTCAAAAAACAGCTCGTATACTCGTCTAGATGCGAAATGTTGATTTTTTTTTTGTTTTCCAAGGTCACTAGTAAACCTAGCTAGATTGGCGTACAAATTTTTTTGCGAATTTAACGATTTTGCGGACACTGGAGCTGATTTTGTAAATGTGCAAGGGTTACACATTTTTGGTGTAGTCTGGAAATTATGCACTTTAGTGCTAAGCGGCGTTAGCGTGCAGTTCTGCCACCGTTTCAAATGTTCTAGCAATAATGTCCATGTCGTCCGCAAAGCACACAAATTGACCGGATTTTGTGAAAATCGTTCCCCGGCTGTTGAGCCCGGCTCGTCGCATCACACCTTCCAGCGCGATGTTGAAGAGTAGACATGAGAGTCCGTCACCTTGTCGCAGTCCCCGGCGAGAAACGAATGAACTGGATAGTTCACCCGAAACCCTTACGCAGTTTTGCACACCGTCCATCGTTGCTTTAATCAGTCTAGTCAGCTTCCCAGGAAAGCCGTTTTCGTCCATGATTCTCCATAGCTCTTCGCGGTCGATACTATCGTATGCCGCTTTGAAGTCGATGGACAGGTGGTGCGTTGGGACCTGGTATTCACGGCATTTCTGGAGGATTTGCCGTACGGTAAAGATCTGGTCCGTTGTCGACCGGCCGTCGATGAAGCCGGCTTGATAACTTCCCACGAACGTTAAAGATCTATGGAAGAATTTAAATTCTTTGAATGTCACAAAGAAAAATGAAAATTTTTTGGTCGATGCAACTCCTGATGATATAAACTGCCATTTTTCCAGGAATTTTAGCACAAATTCACTATTTCCTTCAGTAGAGGACAATCATGCATGTACCTCATCTTTCAGGTTCTACGAACTGGAAGATTATCATATAGTTAACGCAATCCATGATGTTAAATCCAACGCAGTTGGTCTCGACGAAATTTCTCTGAAATTTATAAAAATGATACTCCCACTAGTTTTAAAGCCTTTAAAACACATTTTTAACAGTATAATCATGAGCGGAATTTACCCGAGAGCATGGAAACATTCAAAGATAATTCCAATAAAGAAAAAGCCGACAGTGAGCTCTTTGGAAAACTTGCGGCCTATCAGTATTTTGAGTGCACTCTCCAAGGTTTTTGAGAGATTGTTAAAAAACCAAATAACAGTTTACTTGACAGAAAATCATCTATTGTCCCAGTATCAATCGGGTTATCGAAAAGGGCATAGCATCAAAACAGCAATGATAAAAGTGTGTGATGACATAGGAATTGTTCTGGATAAAGGAGGATCTGTTGTTCTTTTATTGCTTGACTTTTCTAAAGCATTTGATACTATCTCTCACAATAAATTATGCAAAAAAATAGAACACTACTTTGGTTTTTGTTACGATGCTGTTTACCTCATTCGCTCATATCTTTCAGATAGGACGCAAACTGTTTTTATAAATGGTTGCTTCTCAGAGTTTATTCCAATAGTTTCAGGAGTTCCTCAAGGATCTGTACTGGGGCCATTACTATTTTCTATTTATATAAATGATTTGCCTTTAAGGACAAGGTATTTGGAGCACATTGCTCAACATTTCTAGAGCACCGTTTTTTAGAACCGTTGAACGGATTTGGATTAAAATGCATCACGCTGTTGACAACCACTGAACAATTAGCGTGATGCATTTTCATCCAAATCCGTTCAACGGTTCTAAAAAACGGTGCTCTAGAAATTTTGAGCTATGTACTCCAAATACCTTGTCCTTAAGACTTAATGGATGCCAGATTCATTTATTTGCAGACGACGTACAAATATATGTAGATGTTTCTAATTTATCTAAAGAAAATGCTGCTTCTTTAATAAATGATTGTTTATCTTCAATTGCTTCATGGGCCACCGAAAACTCGTTGATGCTAAATGAACGTAAAACCCAAGCATGTTATTTTACTCGACAGAATCAAAATCATGCCAGACCTGAGATAGTTTTGAATAACGTTCCGATTATCTATTCTACTACAGTAGTAAGTTTAGGAGTAACCCTAGAAAGCAACATGTCATGAGAAAATTTTATTTCAAAACAATGTGGAAAAATATATTCTGTTCTTCGTACTCTGCGTTATAATGCTGATTTCTTACAACAAGACACAAAGTTGAGTTTGTTTGAAAGTCTAATATATCCTCATTTTCTATTTTGTGATTTTATTACCACCCAGGCATCCACATTTGCTCTGAACAAACTGAAAAAAAGCTCTCAACTGTTGTGTAAGATACGTATATAACTTGAATCGATATGCTAGAGTTTCTCACCTGCACAGTTCATTGATTGGTTGCTCATTTAACAATTTTCCTCAAGCAAGATCCATGCTATTATTCTATCCTATTATAAACAAAAAATGTCCCAACTATCTTTTTAGCAAACTCGTTCGCTTAAGAAGTCAAAGGGGGGGTTAAATTTTCAATGCCTCTTTGCCGTACTTCACACCATTCAAACTCTTTTCTCGTTAGAAGCATTTACAATTGGAACTCTTTGCCAGCTGATTTACAATCCATAGCTTCGTTTGTACAATTCAAGAAAGCATTTCTAGAGCAACTTAGATAAATAATTAGTCAATTACATAAATTGTTACACTCATGCAATCGACGCACTTCATGTTACCATATAGATCTAAAACACAAAAGACTTTTGTCTTAAGTTTATTGGGAAATAAATAAATGAAATGATATGAAATGAAATGAACTATTCCAAAAAATCTACTGAAATTCTTCAAAAAACTCTTCTAGAATATATCAAAGATTACCCTGGAATTATTCCCAGAACTTTCCTGGAATTCTTTCAAGAGTGACCCTTGAAATTCTATAAAAAAAAATCTTTCTGGAATTCTAACAATCCCTTGGAATTCTTCCACAAATTTCCCTGGATTTCTTCCAAGAATTCTCAGGGAATTTACTAAAAAAAGTCGTTGGAAAGTTCATGGGAAATTTTAAGAAACATTCCCATGAAATTCTTCTAAGAATTCCAAGGTTATTGTTGAAAGGATTCAAAAGGAGTTTTCGGAAGAATTCAGGGGAATTGCTGAAAGAAATGCAAGGGAGTTCCAGAGAAAGAATTCCAAGGGAATCCCAGAGGAAGATTTCCAGAGGATTTTTTTGATGAATTCCAGAGGAATTTTTGGAAGAAATCCAGAATAGCCCATCCAAAGAAACCGCAGTGAACAAAATCACTGTCTGCCAGCTGTTTGTGTCGGTGAAGTTTGTCCAGTATTGTTCGGGTCCATTTATTAAACATAATGCCAACTTCGGGAAAATTTTATGTGTTGATGTGTAGATTGGTCGTCGACAAAACACAAAGGCTGTGGAGAAGTCCATTTGAAGGCAGAAGTGACTCATCCCCAAAGGGTGAATTTTACTTTGCGACTTTGCTCGGCGATGCTGAAACATTCGGTAAGTGATACAGGACGATGGGTTTCACATCGCACAGCAAATTGCTGGGGTTTATCCTAGACAGGCGAATCTTCGAATCCTCTTTATTCCTCAGAATGCAGCCTGTGGCTACATTCGGCAAGCCTTTCGGAAAAATTACCATAAGCCTTGGACCACGTGTCCCTCATCCCAGAAGATCTCACCAGCCAACACTAAATCTAGCCCGAGACAATCCATCTTTCTCCGAGAGAAAGAAAAACAATAGATTGTCCTTGGCCTTCCAGTAAGCTTCCACAGAAGCTGTTTCAGAAGGAGATTTTAAACCCGCACATCGTTTACCGCAAACAGCAGCGGATGTTGCATCAGTCCGGACGACGACGAAGACGACATTGAGTCCACATATTATCCAGGCCGGGTGGCGCGCGTGTGCTCCGTCATCGTCCCCCGAGAAAATGATTAATTGAGTTCGATTCATCATTTGGGATGGGACGGCTGCTGGATGGCGACATGTGGGGACACCGGTGACTAACAGGAAGCAATATGTTTGCGTTACCCAATGTGACCGTTCGGAATTTTGGAGATATTTGCCCGGCCGTGTTCCGTTTGTTCTGCGGTCGACGACTATCTCTGGGCCGAGTGGCGAGTGGCTTTTAGCGGTGGCGCTGGTGGTTCGATGAATGCGTTTTGTGTGCACTTGAATGTGGTTGGCTATACAATCGACGACCAGCAGGCACAGAACTTAGCTGAATCGGTTAGGAAAGGCTTTTAACGAACGCACCGGTACCGGTGAGGTCCGGATGGGAATTCTGCATTGTCATCCGTTTTTGGGCTAGGGTCTGGGACAATTTGGGTAGGGGACCAATTTATGGCACTTGAGATACGTACAGTATCTAGCCATGTACATTAGGCCAAATGTGGCCTAAAAACTAGCTTTTCGGGTGCAATCACGCTTTGGCGCGCAAAAAGTGGCATCGCGTCAGCACTGATATGATAGCCAACACCTGTCATCGCGCTTGTTTGTTATCACCCGTGGTAGGGGGTAGCCAAGGCAAACTACTAGGAAGCAAAGCTACTACGTTCAGTACAATTTCGCGCCACAACGTGATTGCCACCAAAAAGCTAGTTTTTAGGCCACATTTGACTTTCACGAATTTTAGTAATTTTTGCTCAACTCCTACAGCATTGGTGTCAAAGAAGCAAATAACCAAAAAACATTGGAGAATATGATGCAGTTTTGAAAAATTCAACTTATTAAGTATATTAGGGTGTTCCAGAACGAAATCTATCAAAAAATCAACTTTTTAAGGTTTTTCTGATTACAAATGTGATAATTACACATGTTTCCTTCAATTTTATTGGCACACGTTGTTCAGAGAAGTTGTAGCAGACAAGTATAGCTTTCAATTTCTGCCGAAAGAATTAAGTTTTGACATGTTTTAGAGTAGTTATGATTTTTTGAAGTTCAAAAATAGTCGAAAAACACAAAATTGATTTGATGCACCTCTTAATTTTAACGGATTTGGCTGAAATTTTGACCAGTTACTTCTTTTAGGATGCCAATCAAAATATGGGGGTGGACTTGAGAATCAGAGAACATTTTTGAAAAGCTAGACAGGCCTAATGTACAACAATTCAAGTCAGTTGGTTTTAAAATGGTCTGAGTAATAGCAGCAAGTGCCTAAAATGGTCCCAGACCCTACATGTGAAGAGGATGTGGTGTGGTTGCGAGTTTACATCGGATATATGATTCCTCGGTTGGGGCTTTCCACCAAAGGGAATACTATGGCAACCTCAAATGGTTTTAGGCTCAATGCCTTGTGGTGAACAGTAATCGAATGCCAATAGGTAGACAAATTAAACTGGTGCATGTTATTGATAGTGCTATATTTTTAAATCGTACGATTTTCGAAGACGAACCAGCCTCGGGGTGAAACTATTGAGATAAATAAAAAAAAATCGTACGACACAAACGCATTTCAGGGCGTTTCATAAGGGGGCTTCATATGCTCTCAGGTGAACTTCACGGGATTATCAGAGTCGTTCCAAAGCGTTTCAAGGCGTATCAATGCGTGTACGGGCGTTTCAGGAGGTTTCAGAGGAGTTTAAGGGGGCTTCAGATGCTCTCAGGTGAAATTCACGGAGATGTTAAAGAGGTTTTAGAGGCATTTTAAAGCGTTTCAAGACGATTCAGGGCGTATAAATGCGTTTCAGGAGGTTCAGGAGGCCTTTGGCTCACAGGTGCATTTTACGGAGGTTTCAGGACATTTCAAGAGGTTTTACAGGGGTTTTGGGGGGCTTCAGAGGCTCACAGGTGAATTTAACGGAGGTTTCATGGGCGTTTCGGAGGCGTTTCAAAGTGTTTCAAGGTGTTCTAATGCGTTTCAGGGCATTTCATTGGATCTCAGGAGGGTTTTAGGAGCCTTCGGATGCTCGCAGGTGAATTTTTCGCAGGTTTCAAAGGGGTTTTAGAGACGTTTTATAGCGTTTCAAGGCGTTTCAGGAGATTTCACAGGGGTTTAGGGGGCTCCAGAGGCTCTCAGGTGACTTTCACGCAAGTTTTAAAAGGGTTTTAGAGACGTTTCAATGTGTTTCAAAGCGTTTTAGGTCATTTTAATGCATTTCAGAGCGTTTTAGGGGTCGCAGTTGAATTTCACGGAGGTTTCATGGGGGTTTCAGAGGCATTTCAGAAGGTTTCCGGTGAGTTTGAGGGGGCCTAGAGGCTCACAGGAGAATTTCATGGAGGTTTATAGGGATTTGAGAAGCATTTCAAAGCGTTTCGAAGCGTTTCAAGGTGTTTCAGGGCGTCCCATGAGGTTTCGGGTGGGTTTTGGGGGGCTCAGAGGCTCGCAGGTGATTTTTTCGTAGGTTTCATAGAGGTTTCAGAGGCGTTTCAAAGCGTTTCAAGGCGTTTTAGGCGTTTCAAGGCACTTCAAGAGGTTTCACAGGGGCTACAAGGGGATTCAAAGGCTCTCAGGTGACTTTCACGTAGGTTTTAATAGGGATTTAGAGGCGTTTCAAAGTGTTTCGAAGCGTTTCAAGGCGTTTCAATGCGTTTCGGGACATTTCAGGAGATTTCTTATGAGTTTGAGGGGGCTTAAGAGGCCCTTAGGCACTTAGGTTTAATGAGGGTTTTAGAGGCGCTTCAAAGTGTTTCAAGGCGTTTCAAGGCGTTTCATTGCATTTCAGGGCGATTCAGGAGGTTTCACAGAAGTTTTGGAGGGCTTCAGATGCTCTCAGGTGAAATTCACGGAGTTGTTAAAGAGGTTTTAGAGGCATTCCAAACCGTTTCAAGGCGATTCAAAGCGTTTTAATGCATTTCAGAAGGTTTAGGAGGCTAAACAGGCTCGCATGTGACTTTTACGAAGGTTTCATGGGCGTTTTAGAGGCGTTTCAAAGGATTTCAATGCGTTTCAGAGCGTTTCAGGGCATTTCAAGAGGTTTCACAGGGATTTTAGGTGACTTAAAAGTTAAAAGACTCTCAGGTGAATTTCGCGGAGGTTTCATGGGGGTTAAAAAGCATTCCAAAGCGTTTCAATGCGTTTTAATGCATTTCAGGGCGTCAAGAGGGTTTTGAGGCCTTCAGAGGCTCGCATGTTGATTTATCGTAGGTTTTAAAGGGGTTTTAGAGGCGTTTCATAGCGTTTCAATGTGCCTCAGGAGGTTTCACAGGGGTTTTAGGGGGCTTCAAAGGCTCTCAGGTGACATTCACGCAGGTTTTCAAGGGATTTTGAAGGCGTTCCAAAGTGTTTCAAGGCGTTCCAGGACGTTTTGATGCATTTCAGGGCGTTTCAGGAGGTTTAGAAGACCTTAAGGGGGCGTTAGAGCCTCGCAGATGAATGTCACGGTGGTTTCATGGGGGTTTCAGAGGTGTTTGAAAGCGTTTCAAGGCGGATCAATGCGTTTCAGGACATTTCAAGAGGTTTCCAGTGAGTTTGAGGGGGCTTAAAAGGCTCGCAGGTGAATTGCACGGAAGTTTAATGAGGGTTTCGGAGGCGTTTAAAAGTGTTTCAAGGCGTTTCAATGCGTTCCAGGGTATTTCGGGAGGTTTCACAGGGATTTTAGGGGGCTTCAGAAGCTTTCAGGTGAATTTAACGGAGGTTTATAGGGGTTTAAGAAGAGTTTCAAACCGTTTCAAGGCGTTTTAGGGCGTCCCATGAGGTTTAAGGAGGGTTTTTGGGGGCTTCAGAGGCTCGCAGGTGAATTTCTCGTAGGTTTTGAATGGGCTTTAGAGGCGTTTCAAAGTGTTTCGAAGCGTTTCAAGGCGTTTCAATGCGTTTCGGGTCATTTCAGGAGGTTTCCTTTGAGTTTGAGGGGGCTTAAGGGGCTCGCAGGTGTATTTCACTTAGGTTTAATTAGGGTTTTAGAGGCGTTTCAAAGTGTTTCAAGGCGTTTCAATGCGTTTCATTGCATTTCAGGGCGTTTCAGGAGGTTTCACAGGAGTTTTAGGGGGCTTCAGATGCTCTCAGGTGAAATTCACGGAGGTGTAAAAGAGGTTTAAGAGGCATTTCAAAGCGTTTTAAGGCGCTTCAGGAGGATCAGGAGGCCTTAAGTGGTCTTCTGAGGCGCGCAGGTGAATTTTACACAGATGTCATGGCCGTTTCAGAGGCGTTTCAAAGCGTTTCAAGGCATTTCAATTCGTATTAGGTGGTTTCATAGGGGCTTTAGGGGGCTTCAGAGGTTCTCAGGTGGTTTTCACCTAGGTTTTAAAAGGGTTTTAGATGCGTTTAAAAGTATTTCGAAGCGTTTCAAGGCGTTTCAATGCGTTTTAGGGCATTTCAGGAGGTTTCCGATGAGGTTGAGGGGGTTTAAGAGGCTCGCAGGTGAATTTCGCTGAGATTTAATGAGGGTTTTAGAGGCGTTTCAAAGTGTTTCAAGGCGTTTCAATGCGTTTCAGGGCGTTTCAGGGTGTTTCAGGAGCTTTCAAAGGGGTTTTAGGGGGCTGCAGTGGCTTTCAGGTAAAATTTACCTAGGTTTTATAGCGTTTCAGTTTTTAGGTTTCTTAGGTTCAGGTTTTAGAGGCGTTTCAGGACGTTTAAATGCGTTTCAGGGTGTTTCAGGAGATTTCACAGGGGTATTAAGGGGCTCCAGAGGCTCTCAGGTGAATTTCAATGAGGTTTTGTAGGAGTTTTAGGAGCGTTTCAAAACGTTTAAAATCGTGTCCCAGGAGGTTTTAGGAGGATTAAAGAGGGCTTCAGAGTCACGCAGGTTTCATAGGGGCTTCAGAAGCGTTTCAACGCGTTTCAAGAGGGTAAAGGGGGGCCTCAGAGGCTCATGGGGTATCATGAGGATTTTGGAGGCGTTTTAAAGCGTTTCAAGGCGTTTCAATGCGTTTCGGGGCGCTTTAGGAGGTTTCAGAGTGGTTTCAAAGGATTCAGAGTTTCTCAGGTAAATTTCATGAAGATTTCATGGGGGTACTAAAGGCGTTTCGAAGCATTTCAAAGCATCTAAATGGTCTTCAGAGCGGTTTCACGGGAATATAAAAGCCCATTTAACTTTTCCTCAACATATTGCGTAAATCACTTGGAGACAACCAAATACGTCAGTAAATCCGATGACCTACACTCAAGAAAGATCTTGTAGATTCTCAAACTGACATTGAACTCATCATTCGACAGCACATAGTTGCATGGGGCTATGCAAGCATGAATTTCATTCATAATGCTCCAATACATCACTGATTTCGCTTGTAGATCAGATAGCTTAAACTTCAGGAAGTTCTTTTAACCCTTAAACATTTCGTCCTTTTTCTCTTAATTCTGCTTGTTTTCGTAAACCAACTTAATCTGTTATCTTGAGTACTCCAACTGCTCTGAACACAATCAAATTCCATTTAGGTAACGTTACCTAAACCCTGAACAGAGGGGAATACCTTACATAAACCATGCGAAGAGCAACCTGTACTATAAGGTCTGACATTGTTATTGTTTTATTGTTTTACGAAATGCTACAAGGCCATCACAATCACAATAGGAAGTATTTGTGTACAGTTTGGTATTGATTTGGTATTTATTGAGTTGCTGGGAAAAAAACTGAATAACAAATTTTGGTATTATATCATAAAGCCATCGAACAAATTTACAATTTATTAGCATGAAATGTAACTACTTTGTTATTCAATACCTACTACGTAACAAATACAGCTCTTTAAATTTGAGGTATGCATTCATTATTGAAATAACAAGATTTGTTATATTTGATGTGTTATTTATACAAAATTGTGGTATTCGTTTTTGTTATTTTGCCTCTTATTACAACCTAACGAAGAGCATATCGATGTATAATGGTATTTAAGATTAATACCTTGATATGTTATTCAGTTGTTATACTTTTCTGCTCGGGATGAAGGGACCTAAATATATTTTAAATAAATGCATCCTACCTAAATGGAGGTTTCAGGGTACTACGATTTTCACGAAGTTCCTTGAGCAGCCTTGTTCAACTCTTTTTATTCCAGATTTTAAATAGGACTCCTAAGGTCAAATTTTCTTTTCAAGAAACACCTCCCAATCCAAAAACTCGAAAGAGATGAGGCGCTGTACTGGTGGTTATTTGGGGGAAATATTGTCACTTGTTCTTGCTGGCTATTGTCTTAGCCAAGTGATACCCGAATGAAGCACCCCAGTTTCCGACAGCCACCTGTGCTGCGTAACGACAACGACACTTGGGTAGAAGCTAGGTTAGAAGAAGCACAGATAACAGACGTTTATGCTTATATTGGCAATGTGTGTAAAAATGATCAACAGCCGTTTTGTATGTAACGAGCAGCTGAAACTCATGTGGCAATCATTTAGAGATGGCGTAGTGATCGATAGTCAGTGATCGCTTCCAAGATTGCATGCACTACGCAATTTTACATTCAAGATTGTATTCGATCTTGAATGAAAGTGGAACTTTGAACTATTCTTGCATTCAAGTTAGATGTAATGTCGCAATCAGTTGAGTAGATGGCGGTAGTGAGCCAACGTATATCGTTTTGAACATTTACACAGGATTCTGCGAAAAATTTGTACTAGCATAAACATCTGTTATCTGTGGAAGAAGGTAATTTGACCGCATGATGCTTGCTCTCAACTTTCGCAGTTTTATGAAAAGGCACAGTCGCCGGTAGCTTTCATTATTACGAAAACTTACTGGCGACGGCGACAGCAGCACCATCACCTTCAAACTTGCAGTCAGTTCAGTATCTAAATCATCCGCCAGGAGCAGTAGCAGCGGAGGACTATTATAGTGATGAAGATCAGCACCCGAACAACGCAACGTGTTGGAAAATGCGGAAAGTTAAGCTCGTAAATCAAGTTTATTTGGAGGCGGGTTTGCCGTTTGTAGCTGTCGCCGACAGACTGGCACTGGCACCATCGCCGCCGGTTTTAGAAACCAGTTTCAACCAGGATTAGCTTACCTGGGCTAGGTGGTGATGCAGAATTTGATAATCAAGATGCTAATTTCGTGAGTTGGGAAGGAGGAAACATTATAGTGTGGGAAGAATTATAATGGGGGCGTAAGTGCCTGGAAGAGAGCCATTTAACGGTGTTGAATAGCAAGTTGAACCAGCTCGGGAGAATTTTGAATTTGTTTACAAATCATAATTTCAATAAAGTTATGCACATTATATCGCTGATCACCGTGAATGAACCTCCTAAGAATTTTATGGAAATTCTTGAAAAAAAATCTCGGGGAATTCCAGGGAAATCCTTGGAATTGTTCCAGGGGAATCCTTTGAAGAATCCCAGAAGAATTCCTGGAAGAATTCCAGGGGAATTCTTGGAAGAATTCCAGGGGAATTCTTGGAAGAATTCCAGGGGAATTCTTGGAAGAATTCCAGGGAAAATCTTGGAAGAATTCCAGGGGAATTCTTGGAAGAATTCCAGGGGAATTCTTGGAAGAATTCCAGGGGAATTCTTGGAAGAATTCCAGGGGAATTCTTGGAAGAATTCCAGGGGAATTCTTGGAAGAATTCCAGGGGAATTCTTGGAAGAATTCCAGGGGAATTCTTGGAAGAATTCCAGGGGAATTCTTGGAAGAATTCCAGGGGAATTCTTGGAAGAATTCCAGGGGAATTCTTGGAAGAATTCCAGGGGAATTCTTGGAAGAATTCCAGGGGAATTCTTGGAAGAATTCCAGGGGAATTCTTGGAAGAATTCCAGGGGAATTCTTGGAAGAATTCCAGGGGAATTCTTGGAAGAATTCCAGGGGAATTCTTGGAAGAATTCCAGGGGAATTCATGGAAGAATTCCAGGGGAATTCATGGAAGAATTCCAGGGGAATTCTTGGAAGAATTCCAGGGGAATTCTTGGAAGAATTCCAGGGGAATTCTTGGAAGAATTCCAGGGGAATTCTTGGAAGAATTCCAGGGGAATTCTTGGAAGAATTCCAGGGGAATTCTTGGAAGAATTCCAGGGGAATTCTTGGAAGAATTCCAGGGGAATTCTTGGAAGAATTCCAGAGGAATTCTTGGAAGAATTCCAGGGGAATTCTTGGAAGAATTCCAGGGGAATTCTTGGAAGAATTCCAGGGGAATTCTTGGAAGAATTCCAGGGGAATTCTTGGAAGAATTCCAGGGGAATTCTTGGAAGAATTCCAGGGGAATTCTTGGAAGAATTCCAGGGGAATTCTTGGAAGAATTCCAGGGGAATTCTTGGAAGAATTCCAGGGGAATTCTTGGAAAAATTCCAGGGGAATTCTTGGAAGAATTCCAGGGGAATTCTTGGAAGAATTCCAGGGGAATTCTTGGAAGAATTCCAGGGGAATTCTTGGAAGAATTCCACGGGAATTCTTGGAAGAATTCCAGGGGAATTCTTGGAAGAATTCCAGGGGAATTCTTGGAAGAATTCCAGGGAAATTCTTGGAAGAATTCCAGGGGAATTCTTGGAAGAATTCCAGGGGAATTGTTGGAAGAATTCCAGGGGAATTGTTGGAAGAATTCCAGGGGAATTGTTGGAAGAATTCCAGGGGAATTCTTGGAAGAATTCCAGGGGAATTCTTGGAAGAATTCCAGGGGAATTCTTGGAAGAATTCCAGGGGAATTCTTGGAAGAATTCCAGGGGAATTCTTGGAAGAATTCCAGGGGAATTCTTGGAAGAATTCCAGGGGAATTCTTGGAAGAATTCCAGGGGAATTCTTGGAAGAATTCCAGGGGAATTCTTGGAAGAATTCCAGGGGAATTCTTGGAAGAATTCCAGGGGAATTCTTGGAAGAATTCCAGGGGAATTCTTGGAAGAATTCCAGGGGAATTCTTGGAAGAATTCCAGGGGAATTCTTGGAAGAATTCCAGGGGAATTCTTGGAAGAATTCCAGGTGAATTCTTGGAAGAATTCCAGGGGAATTCTTGGAAGAATTCCAGGGGAATTCTTGGAAGAATTCCAGGGGAATTCTTGGAAGAATTCCAGGGGAATTCTTGGAAGAATTCCACGGGAATTCTTGGAAGAATTCCACGGGAATTCTTGGAAGAATTCCACGGGAATTCTTGGAAGAATTCCACGGGAATTCTTGGAAGAATTCCACGGGAATTCTTGGAAGAATTCCACGGGAATTCTTGGAAGAATTCCACGGGAATTCTTGGAAGAATTCCACGGGAATTCTTGGAAGAATTCCACGGGAATTCTTGGAAGAATTCCACGGGAATTCTTGGAAGAATTCCACGGGAATTCTTGGAAGAATTCCACGGGAATTCTTGGAAGAATTCCACGGGAATTCTTGGAAGAATTCCACGGGAATTATTGGAAGAATTCCACGGGAATTCTTGGAAGAATTCCACGGGAATTCTTGGAAGAATTCCACGGGAATTCTTGGAAGAATTCCACGGGAATTCTTGGAAGAATTCCACGGGAATTCTTGGAAGAATTCCACGGGAATTCTTGGAAGAATTCCACGGGAATTCTTGGAAGAATTCCACGGGAATTCTTGGAAGAATTCCACGGGAATTCTTGGAAGAATTCCACGGGAATTCTTGGAAGAATTCCACGGGAATTCTTGGAAGAATTCCACGGGAATTCTTGGAAGAATTCCACGGGAATTCTTGGAAGAATTCCACGGGAATTCTTGGAAGAATTCCACGGGAATTCTTGGAAGAATTCCACGGGAATTCTTGGAAGAATTCCACGGGAATTCTTGGAAGAATTCCACGGGAATTCTTGGAAGAATTCCACGGGAATTCTTGGAAGAATTCCACGGGAATTCTTGGAAGAATTCCACGGGAATTCTTGGAAGAATTCCACGGGAATTCTTGGAAGAATTCCACGGGAATTCTTGGAAGAATTCCACGGGAATTCTTGGAAGAATTCCACGGGAATTCTTGGAAGAATTCCACGGGAATTCTTGGAAGAATTCCACGGGAATTCTTGGAAGAATTCCACGGGAATTCTTGGAAGAATTCCACGGGAATTCTTGGAAGAATTCCACGGGAATTCTTGGAAGAATTCCACGGGAATTCTTGGAAGAATTCCACGGGAATTCTTGGAAGAATTCCACGGGAATTCTTGGAAGAATTCCACGGGAATTCTTGGAAGAATTCCACGGGAATTCTTGGAAGAATTCCACGGGAATTCTTGGAAGAATTCTACGGGAATTCTTGGAAGAATTCCACGGGAATTCTTGGAAGAATTCCACGGGAATTCTTGGAAGAATTCCACGGGAATTCTTGGAAGAATTCCACGGGAATTCTTGGAAGAATTCCACGGGAATTCTTGGAAGAATTCCACGGGAATTCTTGGAAGAATTCCACGGGAATTCTTGGAAGAATTCCACGGGAATTCTTGGAAGAATTCCACGGGAATTCTTGGAAGAATTCCACGGGAATTCTTGGAAGAATTCCACGGGAATTCTTGGAAGAATTCCACGGGAATTCTTGGAAGAATTCCACGGGAATTCTTGGAAGAATTCCACGGGAATTCTTGGAAGAATTCCACGGGATTTCTTGGAAGAATTTCACGGGAATTCTTGAAAGGATTCCACGGGAATTCTTGGAAGAATTCAAGGGGAATTCTTGGAAGAATTCCACGGGAATTCTTGGAAGAATTCCAGGGGAATTCTTGGAAGAATTCCAGGGGAATTCTTGGAAGAATTCCAGGGGAATTCTTGAAAGAATTCCAGGGGAATTTTTGGAAGAATTCCAGGGGAATTTTTGGAAGAATTCCAGGGGAATTCTTGGAAGAATTCCAGGGGAATTCTTGGAAGAATTCCAGGGGAATTCTTGGAAGAATTCCAGGGGAATTCTTGGAAGAATTCCAGGGGAATTCTTGGAAGAATTCCAGGGGAATTCTTGGAAGAATTCCAGGGGAATTCTTGGAAGAATTCCAGGGGAATTCTTGGAAGAATTCCAGGGGAATTCTTGGAAGAATTCCAGGGGAATTCTTGGAAGAATTCCAGGGGAATTCTTGGAAGAATTCCAGGGGAATTCTTGGAAGAATTCCAGGGGAATTCTTGGAAGAATTCCAGGGGAATTCTTGGAAGAATTCCAGGGGAATTCTTGGAAGAATTCCAGGGGAATTCTTGGAAGAATTCCAGGGGAATTCTTGGAAGAATTCCAGGGGAATTCTTGGAAGAATTCCAGGGGAATTCTTGGAAGAATTCCAGGGGAATTCTTGGAAGAATTCCAGGGGAATTCTTGGAAGAATTCCAGGGGAATTCTTGGAAGAATTCCAGGGGAATTCTTGGAAGAATTCCAGGGGAATTCTTGGAAGAATTCCAGAGGAATTCTTGGAAGAATTCCAGGGGAATTCTTGGAAGAATTCCAGGGGAATTCTTGGAAGAATTCCAGGGGAATTCTTGGAAGAATTCCAGGGGAATTCTTGGAAGAATTCCAGGGGAATTCTTGGAAGAATTCCAGGGGAATTCTTGGAAGAATTCCAGGGGAATTCTTGGAAAAATTCCAGGGGAATTCTTGGAAGAATTCCAGGGGAATTCTTGGAAGAATTCCAGGGGAATTCTTGGAAGAATTCCACGGGAATTCTTGGAAGAATTCCAGGGGAATTCTTGGAAGAATTCCAGGGGAATTCTTGGAAGAATTCCAGGGAAATTCTTGGAAGAATTCCAGGGGAATTCTTGGAAGAATTCCAGGGGAATTGTTGGAAGAATTCCAGGGGAATTGTTGGAAGAATTCCAGGGGAATTCTTGGAAGAATTCCAGGGGAATTCTTGGAAGAATTCCAGGGGAATTCTTGGAAGAATTCCAGGGGAATTCTTGGAAGAATTCCAGGGGAATTCTTGGAAGAATTCCAGGGGAATTCTTGGAAGAATTCCAGGGGAATTCTTGGAAGAATTCCTGGGGAATTGTTGGAAGAATTCCAGGGGAATTCTTGGAAGAATTCCAGGGGAATTCTTGGAAGAATTCCAGGGGAATTCTTGGAAGAATTCCAGGGGAATTCTTGGAAGAATTCCAGGGGAATTCTTGGAAGAATTCCAGGTGAATTCTTGGAAGAATTCCAGGGGAATTCTTGGAAGAATTCCAGGGGAATTCTTGGAAGAATTCCAGGTGAATTCTTGGAAGAATTCCAGGGGAATTCTTGGAAGAATTCCAGGGGAATTCTTGGAAGAATTCCAGGGGAATTCTTGGAAGAATTCCAGGGGAATTCTTGGAAGAATTCCAGGGGAATTCTTGGAAGAATTCCACGGGAATTCTTGGAAGAATTCCACGGGAATTCTTGGAAGAATTCCACGGGAATTCTTGGAAGAATTCCACGGGAATTCTTGGAAGAATTCCACGGGAATTCTTGGAAGAATTCCACGGGAATTCTTGGAAGAATTCCACGGGAATTCTTGGAAGAATTCCACGGGAATTCTTGGAAGAATTCCACGGGAATTCTTGGAAGAATTCCACGGGAATTCTTGGAAGAATTCCACGGGAATTATTGGAAGAATTCCACGGGAATTCTTGGAAGAATTCCACGGGAATTCTTGGAAGAATTCCACGGGAATTCTTGGAAGAATTCCACGGGAATTCTTGGAAGAATTCCACGGGAATTCTTGGAAGAATTCCACGGGAATTCTTGGAAGAATTCCACGGGAATTCTTGGAAGAATTCCACGGGAATTCTTGGAAGAATTCCACGGGAATTCTTGGAAGAATTCCACGGGAATTCTTGGAAGAATTCCACGGGAATTCTTGGAAGAATTCCACGGGAATTCTTGGAAGAATTCCACGGGAATTCTTGGAAGAATTCCACGGGAATTCTTGGAAGAATTCCACGGGAATTCTTGGAAGAATTCCACGGGAATTCTTGGAAGAATTCCACGGGAATTCTTGGAAGAATTCCACGGGAATTCTTGGAAGAATTCCACGGGAATTCTTGGAAGAATTCCACGGGAATTCTTGGAAGAATTCCACGGGAATTCTTGGAAGAATTCCACGGGAATTCTTGGAAGAATTCCACGGGAATTCTTGGAAGAATTCCACGGGAATTCTTGGAAGAATTCCAGGGGAATTCTTGGAAGAATTCCACGGGAATTCTTGGAAGAATTCCACGGGAATTCTTGGAAGAATTCCACGGGAATTCTTGGAAGAATTCCACGGGAATTCTTGGAAGAATTCCACGGGAATTCTTGGAAGAATTCCACGGGAATTCTTGGAAGAATTCCACGGGAATTCTTGGAAGAATTCCACGGGAATTCTTGGAAGAATTCCACGGGAATTCTTGGAAGAATTCTACGGGAATTCTTGGAAGAATTCCACGGGAATTCTTGGAAGAATTCCACGGGAATTCTTGGAAGAATTCCACGGGAATTCTTGGAAGAATTCCACGGGAATTCTTGGAAGAATTCCACGGGAATTCTTGGAAGAATTCCACGGGAATTCTTGGAAGAATTCCACGGGAATTCTTGGAAGAATTCCACGGGAATTCTTGGAAGAATTCCACGGGAATTCTTGGAAGAATTCCACGGGAATTCTTGGAAGAATTCCACGGGAATTCTTGGAAGAATTCCACGGGAATTCTTGGAAGAATTCCACGGGAATTCTTGGAAGAATTCCACGGGAATTCTTGGAAGAATTCCACGGGATTTCTTGGAAGAATTTCACGGGAATTCTTGAAAGGATTCCACGGGAATTCTTGGAAGAATTCAAGGGGAATTCTTGGAAGAATTCCACGGGAATTCTTGGAAGAATTCCAGGGGAATTCTTGGAAGAATTCCAGGGGAATTCTTGGAAGAATTCCAGGGGAATTCTTGAAAGAATTCCAGGGGAATTTTTGGAAGAATTCCAGGGGAATTTTTGGAAGAATTCCAGGGGAATTCTTGGAAGAATTCCAGGGGAATTCTTGGAAGAATTCCAGGGGAATTCTTGGAAGAATTCCAGGGGAATTCTTGGAAGAATTCCAGGGGAATTCTTGGAAGAATTCCAGGGGAATTCTTGGAAGAATTCCAGGGGAATTCTTGGAAGAATTCCAGGGGAATTCTTGGAAGAATTCCAGGGGAATTCTTGGAAGAATTCCAGGGGAATTCTTGGAAGAATTCCAGGGGAATTCTTGGAAGAATTCCAGGGGAATTCTTGGAAGAATTCCAGGGGAATTCTTGGAAGAATTCCAGGGGAATTCTTGGAAGAATTCCAGGGGAATTCTTGGAAGAATTCCAGGGGAATTCTTGGAAGAATTCCAGGGGAATTCTTGGAAGAATTCCAGGGGAATTCTTGGAAGAATTCCAGGGGAATTCTTGGAAGAATTCCAGGGGAATTCTTGGAAGAATTCCAGGGGAATTCTTGGAAGAATTCCAGGGGAATTCTTGGAAGAATTCCAGGGGAATTCTTGGAAGAATTCCAGGGGAATTCTTGGAAGAATTCCAGGGGAATTCTTGGAAGAATTCCAGGGGAATTCTTGGAAGAATTCCGGGAGAATTCTTGGAAGAATTCCGGGAGAATTCTTGGAAGAATTCCGGGGGAATTCTTGGAAGAATTCCGGGGGAATTCTTGGAAGAATTCCGGGGGAATTCTTGGAAGAATTCCGGGGGAATTCTTGGAAGAATTCCGGGGGAATTCTTGGAAGAATTCCGGGGGAATTCTTGGAAGAATTCCGGGGGAATTCTTGGAAGAATTCCGGGGGAATTCTTGGAAGAATTCCGGGGAAATTCTTGGAAGAATTCCGGGAGAATTCTTGGAAGAATTCCGGGGGAATTCTTGATGAAATTTTCAGAAGGAATCATTGGAGGAGTTCGTGCAGGTTTCCTGAGGAGAGTTCCTGGAGCAATAATTAAAGAAATTACTTAAAGAATCCTTAAAGCAATTCCAGTAAAACCCTTTGCCTTTATGGCATGGCATTTAATGCTTATTGGTGGCATATAGTGGCCAATAGCGCTACACAACAGCAGGTTTTGGCAAAATAACGGGCTGTCTGAGTGCAACACCTTCAGAAACGTCGTATCAAAATGTCAAAGAAGCTCTCTCGGCGTTCCCACACTTCTGCTGATTCAGGTGGTACTTTTTTACATGTTTTGTATTTGATGGTGTTTGAACTATCGATCTGTTGATTACTGAATCATTTATGCTGCTCGAGTTTCTGCTACACGCTCCTGGATATGCTATACAGCTGTTCCGATGGCGTGCGCTGATTCTACCCGCAATATAAAGAAGTGAGTGGAAATCAGCTTTAGTTTCAACACCCCAAAACTTGTTTTCAAAGAGATATACCGTTAAGTAAAAAGCAATTTCATTACCTCTTCGATTTACTATTAGATTCCCATTCCTCAATAGTTTAATGATTCGGCAAAGCATCCACCGGTTCGCCACATATTTTTCGACGAAATCTTGGACTACAATTACAATTACAATTTTTCGATGACCATGTTCCCAATCCAAACCAGCTGTAGCAATGTTTGCTGTGGAGCTTTTGGATGAGAAAGAGGAAAACAGATATACAAATTAATCAACAGAGGCATAGACTAAAAGAGAGAGGCAGCATGCGCTGTCAAACATCTAACATATCTCTCATACTCTTTGCTTTTAGCATTTGAAGAGCAGTTAAAAAGCTTTCTGAATGCTTCCAAGTGAAAATATTTCAAGCAGTTAAAATGCTAATGAACAGCCAAAAGCTTTTGAGTAGCACAGTTTATGCTAATTCAAGGCAGCTATGAGTTTGAAATGCTTATGTAGGGCATCAAGCAGTTCAAATGCATAATACGGTCTGCTCTACGGCTTATTCAAATGCATAGTGGTTACCTGGGTTGTTTCATCTTTTCGACGTTTTGTCTATTTTTTTTATTATTATAGAGGTTGTAAACCTAGGGTTTTGTCTATGATACGCTTTGTCCTTTAGACGTTTTGGCACTCGACGTTTTGTCACCTAACCCCTCAAACAGGATAGTAAGTATTGAGTGGTGAGTTCGATGATTCTTGATAGGTCTCCAAGAACTTGTAATGGGAATTTTCCCGGCAATCAAGGGTTCATAAACCGCAACAAGCTTATGCGCCAATCTGAACGTACATCCAGATTGCTAGCTTGGTGTTTTACGCCCGACTGACTACTAAGAACGAAGCTCAGGGCAAGTTCTGTGTTTCACTCGAACGTCCGATCAACCGATAAAAAAAAACTCACTCCAAATCTCAACACAAACAATACACTCGACAACCCGACCTTCTCATGCAAGCCTGTTCTGTTGGGGATAATCTATATTGAAAGCCAGTTTGTTCGGTTACAGTGGTATTTATCGTTCGCAATGGGTATCGTTTCTGTGAATGGGCCCTAATGACACATTCTACGGGCCCCGTATCATCAATACCAATTTTTCAAAGTTGAGTTATGGCATATTTGACATTTTTATCATATTCTACATTACTTTTGCCATCCAAAAATGTATTCGATATGATATTAGTATGACAATAAATATTAATTAAACGACGATTAAGATTAACATTAAAATCGTGATTTTAAGTCATTTATGCACACTTTTCATCCAAACTGTCGTATTTTAAACATCAACACGCTGATTTTTCAAAAGTCTTCTATTATTTGTAGATAAATGTATGTAAATTTTTTAGCATAAAAAGATTTTTAATCGGAAGACTTTACAACTCTGAAATATGGCTGATCATAGTATGGGTTTTTATTGCGTTGTAACGTCACGAAAAATCAACATTTTCAAATTTTATTCAAATACGGAAAACGTTACCAATATGAAATTTTGTATGCTCTTTGTACTCGAAAAGATCTTTCAAATGAGACTAAAAGAAAGAAAATCGGTTCACGGAAGCCTGAGTTTCACCTGGTTGAATTTTGCGTTGTAACGTCACGAAAAAAAGTTCTGTGGAAAAGACCAAATCTTTCGGGCTTGGACGGCTTCTGAATTGGACAAACGTAGTTCTATGTTAAAAACAGTTTCGTCCTCGTTGTGTATGAAATCTTTTTCAAGATATCGTTTATAACCATTGCCTGTTCATAAACTACGTAGATTTTTGAAGGACGGGGGGATGGTGTTTGGTCAAAATCTACGAGTTAATTGTACTGTGATATTGTAAATTTTTTTAATCGTAATCAAATACCACTCGAACCGAAAATTTCTGTGACATCAGTAGCCAACAGACGAAACACTGACGAAATTACAAAGTTATTAAGTTGGTCAAAGACTTACAGTTGATGGATAGTTGGATTTAAAGTTCCACCAACAGGCGGCGCTAGAGAACTTACAAATTTTAAATTTCATACATCTTAGGATCCCTATTACATAGAAATAGATTTCTTCGGCAAAGTTGTTTGGTAAGTAAATGACTTGCAGTTGATTTACCAATAGATGCGAGATTTTGCCACTAGAAGGCGTTAGTTTCCATTTTGCAAAAGCAGTAAAGGGATTAGAATTCCTTGAAAAGTATTCTACAAGCTGCAACTTTTCTCACTTTGAACACATTGTATTCAAATCAATTAGCAATCAAAGATCAATATATAATTCTTAACTTTCAAAATTTAATTTGATTTGATTCACTTATTCCTAAGATATAAGAGTTAATAGAGCAGTCAACAGTCAAAAATATGATTCTGCTTAAAGCGCTCCATATTTGTGTAAAGCTAACCAATCAAGTCCAAATTTGTAGAAATTACAGATAACAAGATGAACTATCAGTCAAAATTTGAGAATTTTTGATATATTTTATAAAAAGTAACGGCTTGTTAAATGTGTTTTGGGTAATTAATAAAATTGGCATGCTTTTGAAAATTTGTAACTACCACCACTGTGTGGCAGAAATTAATACCATACGGCTATTAAACTGAAAGTCCTTGATCTAACAAACAATTCAATGAAGAAACCATCTTTCAAAATTATCACGATCCTGAGATAAGTAAAACTAAAAATGTGTATGTCCTCCAGCGTCTCCTAGCGGAAGGATTTGAAATCATACGGCCCATCAATTGAAAGTTCTTGACCAGCCAAACAATTTTGTCGGGGACACCAACTGTCTAAATAGTTAGGATCTTGAAATATATGAAATGGATATTACGTCAGTGTTACATCTATTTTTGGGTGTCCGGCCATTTGGCCGAACGCCGTTTGGCCGAATGCCGTTTGGCCGAATGCCATTTGGCCGAATGCCATCTGGCCGAATGGGTCATTTGGCCGAATGCCGTTTGGCCGGGGGAATTCTTGGAAGAATTCCGGGGGAATTCTTGGAAGAATTCCGGGGGAATTCTTGGAAGAATTCCGGGGGAATTCTTGGAAGAATTCCGGGGGAATTCTTGGAAGAATTCCGGGGGAATTCTTGGAAGAATTCCGGGGGAATTCTTGGAAGAATTCTTTGGGAATTCTTGGAAGAATTCTTTGGGAATTCTTGGAAGAATTCCGGGGGAATTCTTGGAAGAATTCCGGGGGAATTCTTGGAAGAATTCCGGGGGAATTCTTGGAAGAATTCCGGGGGAATTCTTGGAAGAATTCCGGGAGAATTCTTGGAAGAATTCCGGGGGAATTCTTGGAAGAATTCCGGAGGAATTCTTGGAAGAATTCCAGGGGAATTCTTGGAAGAATTCCAGGGGAATTCTTGGAAGAATTCCAGGGGAATTCTTGGAAGAATTCCAGGGGAATTCTTGGAAGAATTCCAGGGGAATTCTTGGAAGAATTCCAAGGGAATTCTTGGAAGAATTCCAAGGGAATTCTTGGAAGAATTCCAGGGGAATTCTTGGAAGAATTCCAGGGGAATTCTTGGAAGAATTCCAGGGGAATTCTTGGAAGAATTCCAGGGGAATTCTTGGAAGAATTCCAGGGGAATTCTTGGAAGAATTCCAGGGGAATTCTTGGAAGAATTCCAGGGGAATTCTTGGAAGAATTCCAGGGGAATTCTTGGAAGAATTCCAGGGGAATTCTTGGAAGAATTCCAGGGGAATTCTTGGAAGAATTCCAGGGGAATTCTTGGAAGAATTCCAGGGGAATTCTTGGAAGAATTCCAGGGGAATTCTTGGAAGAATTCCAGGGGAATTCTTGGAAGAATTCCAGGGGAATTCTTGGAAGAATTCCAGGGGAATTCTTGGAAGAATTCCAGGGGAATTCTTGGAAGAATTCCAGGGGAATTCTTGGAAGAATTCCAGGGGAATTCTTGGAAGAATTCCAGGGGAATTCTTGGAAGAATTCCAGGGGAATTCTTGGAAGAATTCCAGGGGAATTCTTGGAAGAATTCCAGGGGAATTCTTGGAAGAATTCCAGGGGAATTCTTGGAAGAATTCCAGGGGAATTCTTGGAAGAATTCCAGGGGAATTCTTGGAAGAATTCCAGGGGAATTCTTGGAAGAATTCCAGGGGAATTCTTGGAAGAATTCCAGGGGAATTCTTGGAAGAATTCCACGGGAATTCTTGGAAGAATTCCAGGGGAATTCTTGGAAGAATTCCAGGGGAATTCTTGGAAGAATTCCAGGGGAATTCTTGGAAGAATTCCAGGGGAATTCTTGGAAGAATTCCAGGGGAATTCTTGGAAGAATTCCAGGGGAATTCTTGGAAGAATTCCAGGGGAATTCTTGGAAGAATTCCAGGGGAATTCTTGGAAGAATTCCAGGGGAATTCTTGGAAGAATTCCAGGGGAATTCTTGGAAGAATTCCAGGGGAATTCTTGGAAGAATTCCAGGGGAATTCTTGGAAGAATTCCAGGGGAATTCTTGGAAGAATTCCAGGGGAATTCTTGGAAGAATTCCAGGGGAATTCTTGGAAGAATTCCAGGGGAATTCTTGGAAGAATTCCAGGGGAATTCTTGGAAGAATTCCAGGGGAATTCTTGGTAGAATTCCAGGGAAATTCTTGGAAGAATTCCAGGGGAATTCTTGGAAGAATTCCAGGGGAATTCTTGGAAGAATTCCAGGGGAATTCTTGGAAGAATTCCAGGGGAATTCTTGGAAGAATTCCAGGGGAATTCTTGGAAGAATTCCAGGGGAATTCTTGGAAGAATTCCAGGGGAATTCTTGGAAGAATTCCAGGGGAATTCTTGGAAGAATTCCAGGGGAATTCTTGGAAGAATTCCAGGGGAATTCTAGGAAGAATTCCAGAGGAACTCTTGGAAGAATTCCAGGGGAATTCTTGGAAGAATTCCAGGGGAATTCTTGGAAGAATTCCAGGGGAATTCTTGGAAGAATTCCAGGGGAATTCTTGGAAGAATTCCAGGGGAATTCTTGGAAGAATTCCAGGGGAATTCTTGGAAGAATTCCAGGGGAATTCTTGGAAGAATTCCAGGGGAATTCTTGGAAGAATTCCAGGGGAATTCTTGGAAGAATTCCAGGGGAATTCTTGGAAGAATTCCAGGGGAATTCTTGGAAGAATTCCAGGGGAATTCTTGGAAGAATTCCAGGGGAATTCTTGGAAGAATTCCAGGGGAATTCTTGGAAGAATTCCAGGGGAATTCTTGGAAGAATTCCAGGGGAATTCTTGGAAGAATTCCAGGGGAATTCTTGGAAGAATTCCAGGGGAATTCTTGGAAGAATTCCAGGGGAATTCTTGGAAGAATTCCAGGGGAATTCTTGGAAGAATTCCAGGGGAATTCCTGGAAGAATTCCAGGGGAATTCCTGGAAGAATTCCAGGGGAATTCCTGGAAGAATTCCAGGGGAATTCCTGGAAGAATTCCAGGGGAATTCCTGGAAGAATTCCAGGGGAATTCCTGGAAGAATTCCAGGGGAATTCCTGGAAGAATTCCAGGGGAATTCCTGGAAGAATTCCAGGGGAATTCCTGGAAGAATTCCAGGGGAATTCCTGGAAGAATTCCAGGGGAATTCCTGGAAGAATTCCAGGGGAATTCCTGGAAGAATTCCAGGGGAATTCCTGGAAGAATTCCAGGGGAATTCCTGGAAGAATTCCAGGGGAATTCCTGGAAGAATTCCAGGGGAATTCCTGGAAGAATTCCAGGGGAATTCCTGGAAGAATTCCAGGGGAATTCCTGGAAGAATTCCAGGGGAATTCCTGGAAGAATTCCAGGGGAATTCCTGGAAGAATTCCAGGGGAATTCCTGGAAGAATTCCAGGGGAATTCCTGGAAGAATTCCAGGGGAATTCCTGGAAGAATTCCAGGGGAATTCCTGGAAGAATTCCAGGGGAATTCCTGGAAGAATTCCAGGGGAATTCCTGGAAGAATTCCAGGGGAATTCCTGGAAGAATTCCAGGGGAATTCCTGGAAGAATTCCAGGGGAATTCCTGGAAGAATTCCAGGGGAATTCCTGGAAGAATTCCAGGGGAATTCCTGGAAGAATTCCAGGGGAATTCCTGGAAGAATTCCAGGGGAATTCCTGGAAGAATTCCAGGGGAATTCCTGGAAGAATTCCAGGGGAATTCCTGGAAGAATTCCAGGGGAATTCCTGGAAGAATTCCAGGGGAATTCTTGGAAGAATTCCAGGGGAATTCCTGGAAGAATTCCAGGGGAATTCCTGGAAGAATTCCAGGGGAATTCCTGGAAGAATTCCAGGGGAATTCCTGGAAGAATTCCAGGGGAATTCCTGGAAGAATTCCAGGGGAATTCCTGGAAGAATTCCAGGGGAATTCCTGGAAGAATTCCAGGGGAATTCCTGGAAGAATTCCAGGGGAATTCCTGGAAGAATTCCAGGGGAATTCCTGGAAGAATTCCAGGGGAATTCCTGGAAGAATTCCAGGGGAATTCCTGGAAGAATTCCAGGGGAATTCCTGGAAGAATTCCAGGGGAATTCCTGGAAGAATTCCAGGGGAAATCCTGGAAGAATTCCAGGGGAATTCCTGGAAGAATTCCAGGGGAATTCCTGGAAGAATTCCAGGGGAATTCCTGGAAGAATTCCAGGGGAATTCCTGGAAGAATTCCAGGGGGATTCCTGGAAGAATTCCAGGGGAATTCCTGGAAGAATTCCAGGGGAATTCCTGGAAGAATTGGCACGGTAAAGGCTGGGTATGCTGCGCAATTCAGATCCCATTGTGATCCACTAGCCTCTGCCCAGCAACTCCTGTCACTACCTCCACGCGGTACCGGCCGGAAACTATGAGCAATCTTAGAGAAGATCGGGTAACCAACCCCGGTGGGACCTTTGGTCGTAGGCTGACAGGGAAGGGGGGTTTGCTTCGGCAAACCTGAGCGTCTGTTCTCCAGGAGGAACGGCTCACAACAGCGTCTGATCCCCATGTTAGGGGCGGCTGATCAACGTCCAAGTGCCAGGGAAGGACTCTAAGCTCAACTGTGCACTATGGTCCTCCGGAAAGTAGGGGGTTGGTGTCAGGCCCTACGAGCCAGCCGTAAAAACCCATTGTAACGGAAAATCAGCAACAGAATAATACGAACCGAGACCAACGGCAACGACCCCAGCGAACAAAAAGGACTTGCGATTGGAAACTCGGTACGTGGAACTGCCGATCTCTCAACTTCATTGGGAGCACCCGCATACTCGCCGATCTACTGAAGGACCGCGGGTTCGGCATCGTAGCGCTGCAGGAGGTGTGTTGGACATGATCCATGGTGCGAACGTTTAGAGGTAATCATACCATCTACCAGAGCTGCGGCAACACACGCGAGCTGGGAACAGCTTTCATCGTGATGGGTGATATGCAGAGGCGCGTGATCGGTTGGTGGTTGAGGATCAAAGGCCGATTCTTCAACTTCAGCATAATAAACGTGCACAGCCCACACTCCGGAAGTACTGATGATGACAAGGACGCATTTTACGCGCAGCTCGAACACGAGTACGATCGCTGCCCAATCCACGACGTCAAGATCATCATAAGAGATTTAAACGCTCAGATAGGCCTGAGGGCCCATATAGCCGAGGCGGTAAACGCACGGGTATTCAGCATGACCATGCTGAGGGTGACGGGTTCGATTCCCGGTCGGTCCAGGATCTTTTCGTAAAGGAAATTTCCTTGACTTCCTTGGGCATAGAGTATCTTCGTGCCTGCCACACGATATACACATGCAAAATGGTCATTGGCAGAGGAAGCTCTCAGTTAATAACTGTGGAAGTGCTCATAGAACACTAAGCTGAGAAGCAGGCTTTGTCCCAGTGAGGACGTTACGCCAAGAAGAGGAGAGGAAGAGGAGGAGGAGGCCTGAAGGAGGAATTCAGACCGAAGATTGGTAAGTTCAGCGCCCACCAGCAGACGAACGAAAACGGCCTACGACTCATTGATTTCGCCGCCTCCAAAAATATGGCCATACGTAGCACCTTTTTCCAACACAGCCTCCCTTATCGTTACACCTGGAGATCACCACAGCAGACGGAATCTCAAATCGACCACGTTCTGATTGACGGACGGCAATTCTCCGACATGATCGACGTCAGAACCTATCGTGGCGCCAACATCGACTCTGACCACTATCACTATTTCCATCATCAACAATGTACGGTACCGAGGACCGCCACGTTACAACCTATTTTTTACTTAATCATTTATTTTAGGCTCATAGGCCAACAGGCATAACGGAGCCGAATTCAATTAAAACTTTTTACAATTTCATGTTTTACGGTACAACGTAGAGCGACTGAAGCAATCCGATATCGCCTCAGCATACGCGCAGAATCTCGAGGCCGCGTTGCCAGACGAGGGCGAGCTCGATGAGGTCCCTCTAGAGGACTGCTGGAGTACAGTGAAAGCAGCCATCAACGACGCAGCCGAGAGCACCATCGGGTACGTTGAACGGAATCGACGGAACGAATGGTTCAACGAAGAGTGCAGAACGGTTTTGGAGGAGAAGAACGCAGCGAAGGCGGTAATGCTGCAGCAAGGGACTCGACAGAACGTGGAAGGTTACAAACAGAAGCGGAAACAGCAGACCCGCCTCTTTCGGGAGAAAAAGCGCCGCATTGAAGAAGCGGAGTGTGAAGAAATGGAACTGCTGTGCCGCTCCCAAGAAACACGGAAGTTCTATCAGAAACTCAACGCATCCCGCAACGGCTTCGTGCCGCGAGCCGAAATATGCAGGCATAAAGACGGAGGCCTCTTGACGGACGGACGTGAGGTGATCGAAAGGTGGAAGCAGCACTTCGATCAGCACCTGAACGGCGTTGGGAACGTAGGCACGGGAGCCCACGGAAACGGAAGAAACGACGACGCCAATGCAGCGGAGGACGGAAATGAACCAACTCCCACGCTGAGAGAAGTTAAGGATGCCATTCACCAGCTCAAAACCAACAAAGCAGCTGGTAAGGATGGTATCGCAGCTGAACTCATCAAGATGGGCCCAGAAAAGTTGGCCACCTGTCTGCATCGGCTGATAGTCAGGATCTGGGAAACCGAACAGCTACCGGAGGAGTGGAAGGAAGGGGTAATCTGCCCCATTCACAAGAAAGGCGACCATTTGGAATGTGAGAACTTCAGGGCGATCACTATTTTGAATGCTGCCTACAAAGTGCTATCCCAGATCATCTTCCGTCGTCTGTCACCTAAACCAAATGAGTTCGTGGGAAGATATCAATCCGGCTTCATCGACGGGCGGTCGACAACGGACCAGATCTTTACCGTACGGCAAATCCTCCAGAAATGCCGTGAATACCAGGTCCCAACGCACCACCTGTTCATCGACTTCAAAGCGGCATACGATAGTATCGACCGCGCAGAGCTATGGCGAATCATGGACGAAAACGGCTTTCCTGGGAAGCTGACTAGACTGATTAAAGCAACGATGGACGGTGTGCAAAACTGCGTAAGGGTTTCGGGTGAACTATCTAGTTTATTCGAATCTCGTCGGTGACTGCGACAAGGTGACGGACTCTCATGCCTACTCTTCAACATCGCTCTGGAAGGTGTGATGCGACGAGCCGGGCTCAACAGCCGGGGAACGATTTTCACAAAATCCGGTCAATTTGTGTGCTTTGCGGACGACATGGACATTATCGCTAGAACATTTGGAACGGTGGCAGAACTGTACACCCGCCTGAAACGCGAAGCAGCAAAGGTCGGACTGGTGGTGATTGCCTCAAAAACAAAGTACATGCTGGTAGGCGGAACCGAAAATGACAGGATCCGTCTGGGTAGGAATGTTACGATAGACGGGGATACTTTCGAGGTGGTGGAGGAATTCGTCTACCTCGGATCCTTACTGACGGCTGACAACAACGTGAGCCGTGAAATTCGGAGGCGCATCATCAGCGGAAGTCGGGCCTACTACGGGCTCCAGAAGAAGCTGCGGTCGAAAAAGATTCACCCACGCACCAAATGCACCATGTACAAAACGTTAATAAGACCGGTAATCCTCTACGGGCACGAGACATGAACCATGCTCGAGGAGGACCTACAAGCACTCGGAGTTTTCGAGCGACGCGTGCTAAGAACGATCTTCGGCGGTGTGCAGGAGAACGGTGTGTGGCGGAGAAGGATGAACCACGAGCTCGCTGCACTTTACGGCGAACCCAGCATCCAGAAGGTGGCCAAATCCGGAAGGATACGGTGGGCAGGGCATGTTGCAAGAATGCCGGACAACAACCCTGCAAAGCTGGTGTTTGCAACGGATCCGGTTGGCACAAGAAGGCGTGGAGCGCAGAGAGCACGATGGGCGGACCAGGTGGAGCGTGACTTGGCGAGCATTGGGCGTGACCGAGGATGGAGAGCGGCAGCCACAAACCGAGTATTGTGGCGTACTATTGTTGATTATGTCTTGTCTTAATGATGTGGAACAAATAAATGTAATGTATCCTGGAAGAATTCCAGGGGAATTCCTGGAAGAATTCCAGGGGAATTCCTGGAAGAATTCCAGGGGAATTCCTGGAAGAATTCCAGGGGAATTCTAGGAAGAATTCCAGGGGAATTCTTGGAAGAATTCCAGGGGAATTCTTATGCAAGCCCTGTTTGCGTGATTTAGCTCTTCTACAGGATACACTAAATTCACGACTTATCCGCATCGTACTACATACCGAGTTATTTTCTCCACAAACTTAAGACAGCCACAAAATCCCCTTTCCCGAAATTGAATTCTGAACAACGACATTATTGGTGTTCCGGTTCAATTTGGTTATGGGTAATCCCCTTGAAGCTCTATAAAACGCACCCGAGTCTTCAAACTAACCAGTAGTGAACCATGGCTTTCGCCAAACTCAACAACTGACCACATCAATTTTGCTACTCGTTCGCGTTCGGCAGAAAAGACATGCTCACACTCATCCTGCAAAACTGTGTCAACGAGTGGATCAACCAAAAAATTCGACTTTCGATCATCAGACTTCCAAGCGCGCGCAAAAAGCCGAATGTTGACATTGTTGGTACCACGTTACGTTGCTGTAATCGTCCGGTACGTTTAGACCATCATAGGCAGGCAGGCACTTCGCTCCATTTGGTCAGTGTCAATCAGCTGGATCCGGCGGAGCATGTATGTACCTACCATGTTTACGACTGCCGCAGGTTAACTGCGTTAAATGGCTTTCTGCACAATTTGAGGGCGCCAACCGGACTCTGTTTGCACTTTCATGTGGCCATCGTCGACCACCGCTCAGCCGGGAACTAAACGACGACGACAACGACGGGACTGGAGAATTAGAGATGGACTACGTGCGCCATCGACAGTCAATGAGCTTTGGCCGCTCCGTTCCGTTCCAGCAACGATGCGATGGTATCGAGCGTTGCGTTGCTGGATG
>NW_026917065.1:0-2381 GCF_035046485.1 Aedes albopictus
ATCATCTCCTCCGGAGTCTTGGGCAAGTGGCTTAACTCCGACGATTGCACAGCCATTATTCCGAGCCCCGACCAGGCTCGTACAACTCTGAGCTCCTTCTTTGTATTGTCATCCGGATCATTCCTCCTGTCGTAAACCTTCCCGTCCAGGTGCGACCACCGAACTTCATCAAAGTCTACAACACTTTCATCGATCTTTTTTCCGGTGAGCAACCAGTCTTCCAGATGACCCGTATTGCCTTTCGTTCCCATGGATCCTGAGCATAGAGCTTTATGACCATGTTTTATTATCCTTTCTTTGTATTTACTTCAGGATTGTCACAGAATTGTTATTGTTACTTTTGTTGTGCGTTACGAATACGAACCTATGCTGTACACGATTGCATGTACATTCAGCTTGTACACGGCGTGCACATTGTTGCATTCTTGCAGAAACAGATTTGTTCATTTACTTTTTGATATTTTTTATTATTTTCTTTAACAATATCAATCTAATATTAAGGTAATCTAATCTAATATCTAATATTAAGTAATAAATCAGTTTAACTAATAATAATATTAAGTTGAAGTCTTTACCCAAGTTGTTCATATCACGAACTCGGAAGTTTTTCGCTAGGCGGCCCTAGTGCCGGTTTGTTATAGTAGCAGTCGTTAGTTTCAATAGGTTATGAAACAGACACAGGTGCAGTTCAATATTTAAACGAAGAGACCAAGATGTGGTGAATTTCCTAAAGACGATGTGGAGCCGATAGCAGTCGATTAGGTGCCAATAGGCGGTGCGAGTGGGTTCAACAGTTATTGAGATACCCAGAGGCGGCGAGGAGACCAACATTCGTTGAGGAATGAGGGTCATAAAGGTCCTGAGTTGAGAACCATGATGGTCGAGATGTCGATTGATTAATACATGGTAGAAGCTGTGGAGTGTAGATACATCCATGAGGTGCATCACACAGCTCAGTATGAAACTAAAGTTTAATGTTTATGCGAATAAATTGTAAATATGATTGTCCCTAGATAAACTAAAGAAGAGACACCTAGCTGGGAGCAATATCAGTCAGTGCCTGGGATTGGAAACCAAAGCCATCCTGTGTTGTCATTTCCAATAGAAGCTGTAAGTCAGACGGTTAATAGAAAATTCAGTGATTAGACGTGTGCAAGGCAATCGAGTGAAATGGATAGCTTGGTACTAGTGTTGCTTACCTTTTATACAGTTTCAGGTAGGATTTACGAATGGCAATGCATATTACTTAATTGGGCTACCTACTTCGGTACCTAGAGCTGGGTGGCTACCTAATTTAGGTATACGTTTGGAAAGCGATACGTATTCGTACGTCCTAGCAGTAATTGTATAAAAGGTAAGTAACATTTCACTGCCCACGATTGTCTTGAATACATCTAACCACCGAATTTTCTATTAAGGCGAAACTGGAAGCATTTCCTTATTTTATTGGTTTTTTGATTTTTAATAAAATAACGAAGCAATATTTTCAAAATCGGTTTTCGTGCACATGTAGATGTAGAGTATGGATCAAGGAATCTCCTGGCTGAAAGTCTCTCTAATAAAGACAAATCAATCAATCAAGGAATCTCCTGAATTTTTCCCTGGTGGAAAAAGGTTTTCGTTTTTGCAGGAACCATTTTTTTGTGCAATTTTGTTTAAAAATGGTTTCTGCAAAAACGAAAAACTTTTCCCACCAGGAAAAAAAAAATCAGGAGATACCCTGATCCTCTACATGTGTACGAAAACCGATTTTGAAAATATTGCTTCGTTATTTTATTAAAAATCAAAAAACCAATAAAATAAGGAAATGCTTCCAGTTTCGCCTTAATAGAAAATTCGGTGGTTAGATGTATTCAAGACAATCGTGGGCAGTGAAATGTTACTTACCTTTTATACAATTACTGCTAGGACGTACGAATACGTATCGCTTTCCAAACGTATACCTAAATTAGGTAGCCACCCAGCTCTAGGTACCGAAGTAGGTAGCCCAATTAAGTAATATGCATTGCCATTCGTAAATCCTACCTGAAACTGTATAAAAGGTAAGCAACACTAGTACCAAGCTATCCATTTCACTCGATTGCCTTGCACACGTCTAATCACTGAATTTTCTATTAACCGTCTGACTTACAGCTTCTATTGGAAATGACAACACAGGATGGCTTTGGTTTCCAATCCCAGGCACTGACTGATATTGCTCCCAGCTAGGTGTCTCTTCTTTAGTTTATCTAGGGACAATCATATTTACAATTTATTCGCATAAACATTAAACTTTAGTTTCATACTGAGCTGTGTGATGCACCTCATGGATGTATCTACACTCCACAGCTTCTACCATGTATTAATCAATCGACATCTCGACCATCATGGTTCTCAACTCA
>NW_026917065.1:2404-32995 GCF_035046485.1 Aedes albopictus
GTTCTTCTATTGATTTCGTGAAACGGATGAAGAGAATCAATAGCATCATAGCATAACATATCCTGAACAATGGTGGATGTTGTAATGATGAGTATACCCGTTACCACTGCCAAGGGGCTGTCCATTAATTACGTAAGGGTTTATGAAGGGAGGGGAGTTTGAGAAATCTTACGCGCCATACAAAAATATTTGGGTTCTTATACAAAAAATCTTACAAGGGGGGGAGGGGTGTAGAAAAATCGTAAAATTTCCCTTACGTAATTAATGTACAAGTAAGTCATGTACATAGTTACTGCTTCTGAATGCCAATCCAGACAGAGGGTTTAATTCTTAGTCCAACCGAGGATCTTTGCATAGGTATTTTTTATTTCCTAGATGATTATTATGACATTGATTGACTATTATTGGTAATGATTGATTCAGATTATGCAATAATCTGAATGAAATTGAAGAACCAAATTATTATTAAGCCAAATAGTCATCAGGCTAGATCAAAGTAAACTGACCGAAAACAGGCATCGAAAGAACAGCCTGTTGCTAGAAAAAGGGCAAATATCTAAGAGTGAAATTTATAGTATGTTATTTAAACATTTCTGTAACATGCTTAGTTGAAAAAACAACACATTTCAATAAAAGGAAAAATGTCAGTTTTGCTAATCAAGTTTGCAACGATGCAACTAGATGCGATTAAAGAAGGGCGAAACTCCTACATTAAAAACAGCAATTGCCAAAATCAGCATGGTAACCAAACAGCTCTATAACAGTGTAAGTCAAAAGAACAGTCTATTTTTAAAGCAGAAAAAACACTAGATGGAATTTAAAGATTGGTCGCCAACCAATTATGTAACGTTACATCATTAGAAAGAACAGCCAATTAATTGAAGAAGGGCAAATCTCCTATACAGTAAACATCAATTAGGCAATCAAATTGGCAATCGAACGCCAATAAACATCATAAATGAACCTAAATCGACTAAAAGGAAGAAAATATCATATGGAAAAACTACAGTTTGCCATTGCCAGTCTAAAAATGTTCATTTAGGCCAATCAAGCTTTTGTTCCATATTGTTGAAAAAATATTTAGAATATAGTTTTAAGGCTTGATTTTTTGAGCTTGATCATTAACTGATAAAATTAATCCAAACAAGAAACAAACTATCTGATCATGTTCAAAGACACTAAAACATCTTCTAAGATCTTAGGTTTTTCTAGGTCTTTCCGGGAAATGGAGCATTCTAGAAAATGGTTTTCTGAGAAATGCATTATTTCGGAACATGTCTTTCCGGGAAATAGTTTAGAACCGATGTAGATTCTATACCATTACCCGGAAAACCATTACCCGCAATGTCATTTACCGGAATGTACCATATACCGGAATGAACTATTTACCAGAAATCCGTTTACAGGAATGTTCTATTTACCGGAAACATATTTACCCTCAAGTAACACACTTGTCACAGAACATTCACGGTGGCGCAGAGTTTTGTTGCATAGAAGTCATTGTGACTTACTTCTAGCAAGTAGGTATTTATGTGTTGGAAGTTAGTCACAATGACTTCTGCGCAACAAAACCCTGCGCTGCCGTGACTCTTCTGTGACAATTGGGTCTTGGGCCGTCCACCCCCGTTTGTTTGAATGACACCTCATGCAAACCAACGGGATTCATTTTTAATTTGAACTTCTAGTAACTCTGTGGGGCATCGAAAAACACACTAGTGGAATTGTTGTTGTTGTTTTGTTTTTATTCTGTGTTTCGTTTCACCCCTTTCTCTGAGCTAAATGACGTTTGAACAATTTGAACAAGATTGGCAACGGAGGTGGATGGTACTAAAATGTGCATGTTCAGAAAAAATATGAAAACTGACCGAAAGCAGGCATCGAAAAAACAACCAGTTGCTAGAAGAATGGAAAATATCTATGAGTGAAATTTACAGTTTGTTATTTAAAAACTCTGTAACGGGCTTAGTTGAAAGAACAACACCTGAGATGAACCAGCCTCGGGCTGAAAATCCCATAAAGACATAAAAAAAGAACAACACATTTTTAAAAAAGGAAATATTAGACAAAATTAATAGTTTTGCTAATCAAGTTTGCAGCAACTTAATGCAATTAAAGAAGGGCAAAACTCCTACATAAAAAGCACCATTTTTCAATAAACATTATGGTTACCAAACAGTTCTATAACAATGTAAGTCAAAAGAACAAGCAATTTTGTTAAGATGGAAAAACACTAGATGGAATTAATAGATTGATCACCAACCAATTATGTAACGTTAAATCGTTAGAAAGAACAGCCTATACATTGCAGAAGGGCAAATTTCCTATACAGTAAACAGTTTGACTGCAAATAAACTTCGTAATTGAATCTAGAAGCACAATCTTCGACGAAAAGGAAGAAAATGTCATATGAAAAAACTACAGTTTCGTTACCAGACTAAAAATGTTTTCAGCTCAACGATGCTCTACTTTACCAAGTGAACTGAACCGAGAATCTAGTTCTAGAAGACACGCACACCGTCTTCAGCCATAGACTGTACAAACTGAACGAAACTTAATACTAGACAAGGGACACACGGAGCATGTACCAGTGGATACGGAGAAGATACTATCCTCACAAAAAGTTTCATCGTTCGGAGCAGGAATCGAACCCTCACCCCACAGCATGGTGTGATTAGAAGCTTGTTTACCCTAACCCCAAGGCTACGAGCACATAACATATCTTTTATAAAAGGCATCGAACTGTCATTTATTTTGGTTAACAAAAACATCTGATCCAACCAGTATTCCAGTTTTGACAAAGAATACAGGAACGAAGATTGGCATCCGAGATATGCGTAAAACAAGCTGCTGGAAATCCACTTATTCATTTTGTCATAATTTTATTAAAATGTTTAAAATAACACATCCACGTTTCACATATCGATGTCCCTTTATATATAAAGCTAGAAAACGTGTTTTTGACTTGAGTTTACAAAGTTTCATCACAATTTGCTATTCTAGATCTATGAGGTCTTTGTTCTACTTCGCAACAATGTAAAATGGTATACATGCTGAAAAATAGCATAGCAATAATGTTATAACGCATTTGACATTTCGATGCCCTGTATACCAGTGTATGAAATCGAAAAGGCATCAACTTTTTGATCCAGAGTTCCACTTATGTTATGTGCCACGAGGATCCACTTCTAGTTCAGTTCTAGTTCTATAATCACGAAAAAAATATTTAGAATATAGATTTAAGTCTCTTGATTAACGGCTAAGCAGTCTTGGGATTTAAAAACGAGTTTTTTTTATTCACCCGACGTTTCGACAAGGGGATAGTGTCTTCCTCAGCAGTGGCGATTCCCTAACCTCAAATCTACCTGTTCAACGAATGTAAATTCTTGAATTTTTTCAACAAACTGGCTTGTAATTTGTAGAAAATGACGTGAATAGCTGTTTCCGTCCATTTGCAATTTGATTCTGATTCCGAATCCTCCGCAATTGCAAGTTTTAGGGTCGTTGAACAGGTAAAAAGTGAGGTTACGAGACGCCACTGTTCCTCAGGAAGAAACTGTAATTGGTATTTGGGTTTTTGAACGATTTTGTCTAAACAAAAAATTTCTTAGTTTCTTACATAATTACTAGTTTTAAGGCTTGATTTTCTTGAACTTCATTATCAACTGATAGAATTAATCGAAATAGGTAACAAAATATGAGATCTTAGGTTTTCCTAGGCCTTTCCGGGAAATTGATCATTTCGGGAAATGAGGGCAGTTCGGAAAATGGTTTTCTGAGAAATGCATTATTCTGGAAAATATTTTTCCGGAAAATAGTTTGAACTGTACGATCATAACAATAAACCTAGAAAGAACAGCCCACACTAAAAGAAGAAAAAAAATCTGCTGGAAATATTAGCAATCACATCCAGCACATTATTTATAAACTCGCAGACGAACCACATGACATGACAGCTCTGTCGGTTAACCAATTTACTGCTAATCATAATTTGGCGAAACTAGTGTTCAGCCACATGACCGGGTCATGGTTTGGGTCAAAAGATGACCGGTGCAAAAGGCATGGGATCAAATGTCTGGATATCGCTGTGCAATCTGGAAACAAATTTCGGAAAAAAAAAATCTTTTCCGATAAATGGTTTTCCGGTAAATGGTACATACCGGTAAATGTTTCATTGCGGTAAATGTTCTTTCTGGTAAATGGTTTTCTGGTAAATGGGTCATTCCGGGTAATGGTTTTCCGGGTAATATCGTAGAACCTATGTACACTACATGACAGCTCCGTCGGTTAACCAAGTTATTGCTGATCATAATTTGGCGAAACTAGTGTTCAGCTAAATGACCGGGTCATAGTTTGGGTCAAAAGATGGCCGGTGCAAAAGGTATGGGTTCAAATGTCTTGATACCGCTGTGCAATCTGGAAACAAGTTCCGGGAAAAAAATCCGGTAAATGGTTCATTGCGGTAAATGATCTTTCCGGTAAATGGTTTTCCGGAAAATGATCCATTCCGGGTAATGGTTTTCCGGGTAATGTCGTAGAACCGATTCGACGAATTGGTTTCGAGCTGAGCCAAATCGTGATATACAATCACCATTATATTTCTATATCAAAATATGGAAATGTTATTTAATGTAAGTTAATATCTTTTGGCACAGATAATGCTTTGCAGAGATGTCTCCAAGGACTCTTCTATTCAGATATTCACAGGAACGCCAGCATTTCTTTAGATTTCTCCAAATATACCATCAGAAATACCGTCAGATTTTTCATGCATTCCTCGATACTTACTGAAGTTTATCCAAGGATTCTTTCAGAAAGATTCCAGATTTTTTCCAAGAATTCCTCCAGAAATATTTACAGGATTTACTTCCTTTATTGTTGCTAGGATTCTTTTAATATTTACAGCTGTGATTTCTCCTGAGATTCCCATGTGATTTCACCAGAAATTCTAACAGATTGTCTATCATAAATTTATGCAAGTATTCCTACGTAGCCCGAGCAGAAGGGAATAGCAACAGCATAATAAAATGTGTTATTTTGGAAAAATAACTGAGTAGCGGAAAGAGTTATTTTCATGTTATTTACATAACATATCCTGTTATAAACTTGTCTGTCATAAGCGGCAAAATAACAATAATTATAACAAAAAAATGTTCCTGGAAGACCTGTTTAATAACATGTTTTGTTAGTTTCAATAACAACTTAATAACAGTGATTTTTTTGAAATATATCAATAACAAATTTTGATATGAATAAGTTATTGATAACAATCTGAAAACAAAATTTGATTTTTTTCTGTTGCGGATAGGAACTCTTCCAAAGTCCCATATGAACACGATTTATGAATTTAATGGGATACGCAACAATAGGATCTATTGTTAAATGTTTCATTCATAATTGGGACGCTATTGTTGTCGCAAGCGATTCATTATCAAAAACAGAGAGAAACTATAGTTTTCGTTTATTTTCCAAACAACTTACGATGAAAAACTACCGACGTTTTTTTTTAATTTCTTTATATTTGTGAATTTTAACTTAAGCTAATTCTTTACAACTACCGACGTTTTGAAATTCTTTATGAGGTGGTTCATTGTTTATAAGATAAACCTTCATTGATTGACACATTTAACCAAGTGAATCTAAGTGGGCTCGATGCAGTGAAATCAATAAAAATAAAATGTCTAAAAATAATCAATGGAGCTCTTCTTCTTGATGACTTATTTTTACATTTTTGTCGAAAATGTGTTGTACGTCCTTGAATTCCACCAGTTGATCCAAAATGTTTCATAAAATGGCTAACACTCTATTACAATCTCTATATTCGTATTCATACCTAACTGAAACTGGGACAAAAAAAAACAGGTATACTTTTCAAAGTGCTTATAAAACAAAAGGCGGATAAGTTGGCTCTGTCAAAGTTGAAACGTAATGTCAGAAAGAAGAAAAACTGATCAAAAAAATAATATTTTCTCTTACAGTTCCTCACGGAATGCTGTGAACAACGAAAATCTCGAATGGTGTAGTTTTGATTGCAAAGCTAGATATGTTGTACTATTAATGATCAAATATTTGTAGTCTCAATGACACAATAATAACTGAGCTTATGCTACAACAAAACATGTTATTGAAATGTAATTTAAAGAAAAAATACCAAGAGCACGATCATAACAAAAAAAGATTGCCCAACAGAACATGTTATGGAGCGGTGATGACTTAATAAGTTAATAATAACAAACTGAGATATAAAAACAGGTTTTGTGATTCCGTTGTTATTATTTTGATATTTTCCTCTGCTCGGGAGATCCTTCCAATAATGCCTTTGGGGATTCCTCCAGGCATTCCTTTGTAGGCTCTACCAGGAATTCCTACGGGAACTCTTTCAGGAATTCTACTGGGATTTCCTCTAGGAATTGCTCCCGGGTTTCCTTCAGGGATTTTCACAGGAGTTTATCAGGTAATTACTCAAAGATTCCGTAATTGATTTTTGAAAAATGCCTAACGGGATTTATCCAGTGGTTGCGCACAGTTAGAAAAAAACTTGAGTTAGAAAAGTAAATACTCTTCTAGGAATTTCTCCATGGATTTTTTTCAGTGATTTCTCAAGAAATTCCTCCAGAGTCCTATCTAAGGATTAACGGTTTTCCACGGATTTTGTAAGAATTCTACGGGAGTTTCACTGGAAATTCCTCCAAGAATTCTGCTTGAGATTTATCCAGGAATACGTCTAGGAACCTTCCCATGAGTTCAATCAGGAATTCATCTTCTATAGCCGTCTCCTACTCCAACATTTTAAACCAGAATCGATGTTACCAACAGCTTGAGCTTGAGCTTGATTGACCGCCCGTAGTTATCACGCCAGTATCAGCAGATCAGAGGACAAGGAACCAATGAAACTACTGCTTGGGGCTACCAGGCATCTTCCGTGCGTAAATGTTGGTGATCCTTCATTTTTAGACGAGAATGGCACCTGTTACGTTAGATTGCAGGTTGAAAGTTATGGAAGCAATCGCTTCAGCAAGAAACATTATTGCCGAACAACGGCTCTTAGGCTTGATTTTAAAAAGTTTGGCTGAATAATCTGTTACATATCAAGGACAAGGTATTTGGAGTACACACCTCAAATTTTCTCGAGCACAAATTTAGGGAACCGTCAAACGGATCTGGCTGAATTGAATTGTAACTTAATGTTTACTGTGCGGAAGCAAGCATCAAGTTACATTTTTAGCTAGATACGTTTGACGGTTCTCTAGATTTGTGTTCGAGAAAACTGGAGCTGTCGGGGCCCGTGGTGCAGTGGCTACACGTTCGCTTCATAAGCGGATGGTCATGGGTTTGATCCCAGCCCTGGCACTTCGTCAGTTGCATTTCCCTCCGAGAGCAGCTGGCACTTGACCCTCTTCTGAGCTCTCATAGCTCAAACGGACCTGGATAATTGGATATCGGCGAACAGCAACCCATAATGGACGACCCCCAATCGGACTGGAGAAGGAACAACAGCCACATATCATTTCATCATCGTGCTCATCATTTTTGTCCTTGTATTTACCAAGGACAGGGTAGAAAAGTGAAAGCAGCACAAAAGGAAAACCAGTTCGATATAGTAGAATAAGAATATAATAGAATACATTTAGGCGCTGTACAAAGTGTTGGACTCGCTCACGTAGTGCCCTAGTGGACAAAAGAGCTGTAAAATAGGTTAAGTGGTTAAGAATAAAAAAAACTGAAGCTTTGTACTCCAAATACCCTGTCCTTAAGCTATCATTATTGCTTGGATAATGTCATACAAATGTAAGAATGTTGTTGGTAAATGGTTATTTTTGATTAATGGTTCACGCATTGGTGCGTGGATGCCAAGCGCAATGAGTGGAGTGGACCTGGTGTGATGGTTAGAATACTGGACTATCACGCCGAGGACCTGGGATCGAATCCCACTCCCGACAAACTCACAAAAAAAATGTGAGTTCTTTCTTCGGAAGGGAAGTAAAGCGTGGGTCCCGAGATGAACTAGCCTAGGGCTAAAAATCTCGTGAATACAGATAACAAAAAATAAAAAAAAATAAATTAAAAAATAAATTTAAAAAAGCGCGATGTGATACATTGTGTGTTAATTACTGTGTAGATGATGCGGCACAGTTCGCTTGGTTGCATAACTTCAGGCCTTATATGATAGATTGAAACTGTGCTGTGGAAGTTGGAAGGAAAGGAATCGGATTTGGCGTTGGCTATGAGCATACGAATAATAGGGTCTGGGACCATTTGGGCAGGAGTACCTATTTTGGGCACTTGCTGCTATAACTCAGTCAATTTTAAACCAATTGACTTGATTTTTGAGACACGATCAGATGCGCACAGTATCTAGCAATGTTCAAAAATTCAACTGAAACACGATCCACAGCTTTAGAACAAGGTTACGCTCTTTCGAAATGTTAAAAAAATATTCTCTCAATTTTTGATCCAACCTGAGAGTTTTGCAAGGCAGCTTTTTCGGACTTAAAAAGTAAAACTACTGTTAATAATAATACTGCAATTATCATGAACTTTCCAAAATAAAAATGTGGACGTAGTTGGGCACAGAATGGTACAATAAGCGCAAATCGACGTTATCGTGCTCGACATATGCCAGCTTTGAACTCTATAGAGCAAGCAACAATGTCCGTAAAGCAAGTCCCCGAAATACGTTTTCTCAGAATGAAAGACTAAGTTTATAAAGTGTTACATGTCGTTCAATTTTACAAGCTTAGTTCGGTACTACACTAAATTTCATTCTGAAACGTTAGGAATGATTTTATGAAATACAGTGTTGCAAAGCAACTTGGGCCCCAACTTAAGTAAACCCTAAAGCAGCTGGTTCAAGCTTTGACAATCCCCTGAGGTACACACCCACAGTGTGGGTCCCACACCCAGGCGGTAGCTGAATCGCATCGTTAAAGTTAAGTAAGGGACGCATCGCTGCACCGCTGATGGCTGCGCAGCGCACGTGTTTGACAACCTTCAAGTTTTGTCGGTCATCGGTGATGATCGTCAAAGCCCAGCATTGACCTCAACGCTTGGCTGATTAAGACGATCGTTAGATAAATGGGTGATTCAGTTTAGCTAGAAAATCCAACACGCGACCATCTCGGTATCTGTAGCAAGGTCAGGGAAGTTCTTCCGGTGCTCAAACACCGCCACCGACCGGTGTCACTCGTTGATCGGAAGTCAGGTGCATTGATGATCGCTCGCTGATTATCGAGCTTGACTGAGGAAGCCGAATGTTCTTCATGCACGTAAGCAATGCGCGCTTTTTTTCTAGAAACTGCTCAGTTTGCCGATTGGCGCTGGCGCTGTGTTTTACCAAACAACCGGTGGATATTTTTGCACTGTTGTTTTGCCTACAGCGTCTTTTTATGCTGAGATCTATCGTTTTATGCGATTATCACTTACAACGGCGGTACTTTTCTGTTTACCTACATTTCGCGGGTTCGACGAACGTCCAAAATTGTTGCAGTCAATGACACCACGCGTCGTGAATCAACTGGGACTGTAGTATTTAGGTATATATGGCGATGAGTGTTCCCGTCCGTCACGCGTCCAATCAATCGGAATGGACGTTGTGCTCATATTACAATGTGCATGCGTCAGGTTGTGCTAGAAAGAGTTGCTGACTGTAGTATTTATGTATCGTTGTCTAGTTGTCGTACAGCAACGATTAATGTTTTCTTTTTCTTCTTATTAATTCGAATTAACCAATGCAGTTGATGTTCATTATGAAGTAAAATAACTAATTTGGTTTGAGAAGCGTGGTAACTTGGTTCTTTGAGAGAAAATTTAAACATTCAAAAGCCTTCACATCCCATCTTCATAATACTGCATACTTTGGCCACAACCTCGAATCGAAAACATTTGCATATTAAGTATGTTTCGCTTATTCGCTTAGCATAGAAATCCCATCCGTCTTCTGTTCTAATGTCCGCGCCAACCTCTCGACCACTTACAAAACGGAAAAAAGGCCCACATACCTATGCTGCCACGTGTTTGCCGAATTAATTCATGCATGATTATTATACACGGATTCGATGTCGCAGAAAAACTAGGCATTGGATCCGGTTGACATGGTGGTCGATTAGCTAGGCGCTCTGCATAATTGGAAACAGATCGGAGGATGTTTGTTGCATCACCGGTACGGTATGGGTTGGTCTTTTTTTTGGCTGCAGGCGGCCTATATTTTTAATAAATTTATGGTATGTCGTTGGTTGTTTTAATTTTCAATCAACGCATTGAAAGCTCTTGGTCAGAATTTCAGAGGTACGGAGGGCTAACCTTCTAACGCACCATTCCATTCTTCATTGATAAACTACTTACCGGAATGGTGAGTTTCTAAAAATAGGAATTTCAATATATTTTGGAATCGACTGTTTTGTCTGCTGTTGCTTCACATGAAATTATGCATCGTATAGAAAAAGAAACCGAGTAGGACGAAGGTGTGTCGATCACAGTAGTAGTGTAGAAGCATTCCTTGAGTCCGACGATGGAAAAATAAATACAATAACATGTTTGTTTACGCAAAGCGGATAGGCCCTTTTCAAATGTGCGTCTAGAAGTGTCATTACATACTTTTTGTAGCAACTTTTGATAAGTTTTGTTTTTGAAAGGTTTACTCAAAAGTTAGATAAAAAAAACTATTTCCTACATAAGCCACGATAGCTAAGTGGCGACGATGGAACAATAAATACAAAAATGAAATTGATGGATACTTTCAAAATTCATTGATTTTGAGTGGCCTTGCCCCAACTTGGCACGTACGACCGTGCAGAATTAGTTCCAGGTAGGAGAATCAGATAATGATTTTTTTTCCGTTTACTCAGAAAACCACAGCTTAAGGACAAACGTCTTGAAATCCCGTTTCAAAAGTGCATAAGAACTTCAGACGCACAAATCTCAAGAAGCAAGCTTCAAACAACAGTGAATTTCATTATTCTGTTCTTGCTCACTTGTAATAAGCTTGAAATAGAAAGATTAGGTGCGCCGGTTTTGTTTATGAAGAGATTTGTGCCCTTGAAATCGTGAGTAGGTCCCTAAGTCGGCCATTGTGGCGGCCATTTTGGGATTCTAACAAGTATGTCCTTAAATCCAACCTACCCTAACAATTTGTTACGGAAGGGGCAGGTTCACACCAAAACGCCAGGAAATGTAATTCTAACTCAAACCAGGATGCAACCCGGGGAGCTTTGTTACCCAATGTTATTCCACGTACTGCTGTCGGTAGAGAATGTTTGGCTTTGTTGTCGAGCCGGTGAAGGTGTATGGCATTTGGCGAAAGACTAAACGGTTCACTTTAGTAAACATGTAAGTATGTACGTGACAGTCAAAACACTGTCCAGTTGTGCTGTAGAAAATAAACAACGGTGTATTTTCTAGGCGGCGTACGACGTGGATGATAACGGCGCCATTAGTACATAACCCTAAGCTCCCAAATGAATCCTATTCGGAATCAAAGCGATTACGATACCGATCGATTCCGTTCTTTTTGTTATCATACGTGTTCACAAACAAACAACGATTCAAATAGAATGAATTCTGCTACCTCTATATAGGGTATTGGTTCCCTTCTTAAGCATGTGGCTCCCATTTTCATCCTACGAAAAACAAAGGATTGATGCGCTGTTTGTTTTGTTTCTTATTTTTGTATTTTTTGTTAGAAGTGAGCACCCATGAAAACATAAAGAACGGAATCAATCGGTGCCGTAATTGCTTGTTTTCGAATAGGATGAATATGGGAGCGTGAGATTACTGATGGAACACATACCCTATTCTAGAGTTCATCGTATTAAGTAATGTATAAAATTTCAGGTCACTCGTGTAAAATTGTGAAAAAATGTGTGGCCGATGATTTTCATTAGACTCTAATGAAAATTCATTGCACTATGTTACCAGTATTCTATTGCAGGTGTTATTTCATAATGGATTATCCATTACTAATCCAATCAAAAGGTTCCTCTCCATTTTCAATCTGCATTAGGCTGTTCCAAAAAAAAGTTGAAGTGCTCAACCGTAGTATGAAAGATATACATATTTGTATTTTGCATTTTCGTAGATCATCTTCAAATTTCTCTAGAAACTCTTCTAGACATTCCTTCTGCCGTTTCGTTCAGAAATTTCTAAACAGATTGAAGATAAGTTTCTCTAGCTATTACTTCAGATGTTTCATCAAAGATTGTTCCAGTTTTTATTTTAGTAAATAATTACTCAAGAGATTTTCGCAGTAAATTCTGAAGTTCCTCCATCGATTTCTTCAGATTTTTTTTGTGTAAGTAGAATGGTTTTCTGAATTTTTGTTTGAGTTCATCGAGAGATCGCATCAGGAGTTTGTCTGTAAATTCCTTCAGGGTTCTTCTAAGGAATTTCTTTGGGATTCTCTTAAATTCCTTTAGGAAATTCTTAGGAGATTCTCTTAGAAAAGCTGCCGCCTTGGTGGGGGGGGGGGATGGTGGGTCCCAATAGATTATTGGATATTCTTCCAGGGATTACATCCTTAACTTCTCTTGTAATTTCTTTAAATCAATCTTCAGGGGGGCGGATCCTTCAGGAATCCTTTCATGATTTTTCCATCAATTCTTTCAAACATCGCTTAAGGATTTATTTCTTGGTGTTTCTTCAGAAATATCTTAGGAATTAATCTTGAAATTGATGCAGAGCAATCTCCAATTATCCAGAATTTCACCTAAAAATTCAATTTCTTCAGAATTGCTTTTTGGTAATTCCTTAGTGAATTCTTCCAGATTTCTGTTGCTAAGATTTCCCCCGAAAATTCGTCTTGGCTCTAAGAATTACTTCAGAAATTAGTTCAGGGATTTTAGCCAATCAATACATTCTAGTCATTTTGCAAGATTTTTTACAAGAACTTCTCCAGAAGAATCTCAAAGAATTCTTCCAGGGTTGGCTTCAGAACTTCGTCCAGTAATCCCTCAAGAAATTTAGATTTATTCAACAATTCCTCCAGTACCTTTGATTGCAAAATCTGCCTTTATTTTTTCAGAATTTCCTTCAGGAAATTCAATTGCCTCCACGGAATTCTTCAGAAGTTCCTTCAGGGAACCCTTGAAGAATTTCTCCAGTATTATTATTATGTAACTTCACAAATTTGGAAAAACCTGAAAGAATTTCTAGAGGCATCTCCGAATCTCAGATGATATTTCTGAAGGAATCGCAAAAGTAATTCTAAAAATAATCCGACTAGAAATTTCTTCAGTTGAGGAACACTTGGAAGAATTTCGGAAAAAACACTGAAATTCAAAGAAAAAAAATCAAGTAGAAGATCTGAAAAAAAAATTCATGGAAAAGTTAAAGAAGAAACCCCTTGCTGACATTCATGAAAAAATCTTTAAACTACTGAAAGAGTCTCAGGAGATATTTCTAAGAAGATTACTGAAGCAGCTTTAGAAGGAATCCGCGAAGGAATTTCTGATGGAATCTTTGGGATATATGTATTTTTCAAATCAATCTTCTGTCTAATTCTTTTTGGAATCCCTGGAAATATTTTTAAAAAATATCTTACAGAATCTCAGGAAAATTCCTGAAGCAATTCTAGAAAGAGTTGCTGATGAAATTCATGAAGGTATACCTGAAATTCGTATAAGAATTTATAATAAATATTTAGAAAAAATCCTGAAAAGTCTCTTACTAAAATTCATGAAAGATACTTTGAAACAATTCCCAGAGGAATTTGTGAACGAACTTTTGAAAAAAATTCTGAACGAATGTTTGTACAAATACTTAAACTCCTATAAAGATTCCAAGGAAAATCTCATGATTATTTCCAAAGGTATTTCTGTAGAAATTTCTAGGAATTATTTCTGAAGATATATCAAAAAATTTTAACGCATCCAAGTTAAAACTCCTAAAGGTGTACTTGGTTTAAATCCTGAAGAAATACATGGGGGAATGCGTGAAGGAATTTCTGAAGCAGTCTCTGAATGGATTTCTGCAGGAATCTCTGGAGAGAAGTACCCACTGGAATCAGTGGAAGAAACACGAATACACTTCTGAAGGAATTTCTGGAGACATTCCTGTAGGAATTTTCAATAGAATCTTTGGAAAAATGCCTGAAGAAATCTCTGGAGGAGTTCGTGAAAAAATATCTCTACGCGAAGAATCGCTAACAGAGGTTGAGGAGAAATCCTTGAGTGAATCTTTGGATTACCGTAGTTATCTGAAGGGGGACGTCCTTAAATTACATTACGCTTTGGGAAAGGAGGGAGTTCAGCAAAGTGTGAAAACCCCAAACACAAATTTCAGAGGTCCCATACAAAAAGTGTGCCATTGTGGGCGTAGAGTTGAAATTGGACAATTTTTGCGTGAGGTAATTGATGGACTTTGTAATGAATCAAAAGAACCATTTGGGAAAAAAAATCACTAGAAGGTTAGCTATAGAAGTTTTAAGAAAAATCTAAAGAGGAACTTAAAGCATCTATAAAAAACTATGTTTCAATCAATATTAGGAAGAATTTTTGAAAAAATACCTGGAGAAATTTCTTAAATAATTCTACAGAACAATACAGAAACATATATAATAATAACCCTACAGAAAAAAATAAGTTTACAGACAAAAATCACTACAAGAATGCCTGAAATCCTGGAATACCGTCAAGGTACCATTCACCGTGGATCTAAGAGGATTCGGGGCAAATAAGGGCTGTCATTTGACACTAGTCTTATAAATATTGTTGGTGCCGCTTTTAATTGCCTTCATTATAGGTAAAAATTAAAGCAATATCGACAGAAGTAGAAAATTTTTCACAAAATTTGGTTATATAGTATAATTAGTAGAGGGTAGTAAGGTCGCCTGATTCCGTGGTAGGTCACCATTCACCGTGGTAGTAGGGACCCATTCACCGTGTATGAGATTTTTTTTTTTCTATTTTGTTTAAAAACGATCAAAACAAGCCAGCCAAGGGAATTTTCTTCGTTTAAATTCATTTCTAGTAATAACTTGCAAGATTTTATTAGAAAAACGAATGTTTAAATTTTCATTTTTTTCTAGATATATGGGACAATATGGGACACGGTGAATGGAGACCATTGATTTTTAGGGTATCCATTTACCGTGCCTTTTTGTTTCAATTAAAAAGTACGAGTGATCGTACTTTCTTGTTAAACTTACTTCGGTAATGCAAAATACATACCTGATATGTGAATTTAATTGCTTCTTGGTGGAATAAACACGTTACTACATTTAATTTATCGCTTAAATCACCTTAGCGCAGTTTTCGTTTTTTCACTATGAATGCAGTGAACGAGTAGAAACCCGCTTCATGTTAACACACTTTAGTGTCAAAATGATACTTTTAAATGTTTCTAATGAGCGTTTTGACCTGGTAACAATACGAGTGTAGAATTAGCATCTAAGTTAAAATACACAAAAATAAAAACTAAAAAAAATGGTAACAATACATTAGTGTTGTATTGGTGAAATTGTCAAATCATTCAATCGTATTATGGACATAATGAAAAAATATTCGAAGGCACACGGTGAATGGCGCCTTGACGGTAGTTTCCTAAAAGAACCCCCGGTGAAATTTCCTTGGAGAAATAGGGATGGAAGGTGAAATTTCTGAAAGTTCCTCTAGTCTAGAGAATTTCTGACAAAAAATTCTTGTAGAATTACTGAAAAAAAATCATGGAAATTTTTTAAAGGATTCCGTGGAATTTTTTAAAAATTAATGTTTGAATGAATCCTTTGAATAATCCCCGAAAAAAATCTGGATTTTATGAGAATACCACCAAGAATTGGGTTTTAAAATTTAGAAAAATTCAATGATTTTATATTTCTAAACGAAAGGGCACCTTTTTCTAAGCCTCTATGATTTTTTTCAGATTTTTAGAACTTTGTTTTGATACCTAAAATCAATTTCAAAAAGATTTATTCAAATCACCTTTTGACAGCTGGGCAACTGCTTGACAGCTCAGCTCAGTACAAAATCCGACGAGGGGTCTTTCGACAAATCGCTCGCATACAAACTTCAAATTGTTTTTTAAATAGGTTCCCGGGCTCCAAAATTCATGAAAATTTGGATTTCGGCTCAGTTTGGCGTGCAGATTAAGAATATGGAATTATCTCAACATCGCTTAAAAAGCCAATTTTGTTGATACTCCGTTAAGAATTACAAAAAAAACATTGGCAAGAAAAAAAAACGTTATCGTTTTCTCAGCGGCGGCGTGTAAAAATATGAACACCGGTGCGCCGGATTAACTGAACAGGCGGCGTCGGCGTGGACAAAACGTTGGCGACGGCGGCTCACACGTCTAATTTGGAAGTTCCGCCATGGCGATTTTTGAAAATAAAATAATTCTTTTTCATTAAAATTCTCAAAATAAATATTTTTTTCATAATATTTTCAATTTCTGAATTTGTTTAATATTTTTGTATTTTTCTATGAACCTCTAGGCATTCTTTAAGAGTATTGATATTTGTTTTCTGTGCTGATAAGAGGTCTATTTTTTAACAATGTTTCATCCAAATTTGATAAAAAAAAAAGTATATCAAGCCTAACTTTACCAAACACCGTATCTAATAAAATCCACGAACGGAGAAAATCGAAGGGGAAGTTCACTGTTTCCATAGCAACTCATACATTGAGCATTCCAGAAACGCAAAAAATCCGGGTATTTTTTCACTAATCAGCCCAAAAGGTGAGTGATACAAGTACCGTAAACCAGGGTCAAATTGATCTTCGGGTCGAAATTGATCAGACGTATTTCCGTTAGATTAAGCATATTCTAAGCAGCTTCTTTGCAAGTATCGTACTGTTGGAATCTGATACTATACGATAATGTTATCCAGGGAAAAACGTCTGATCAATTTCGACCCGAAGATCAATTTGACCCCGGTTTACGGTAGTCCTTAACAAAATTCAGCGCTTCATGTAAAAATCTCTTTTTTTTGTTTACATATGTTACATACGGTGTTTGGTAAAGTTAGGTTTGATATGTACTAGATTTAACTTTCAACCATGAAAGTTTAAACTGATTGTACTCTCTAGTATTTCTCAAAAAAAAAAATGATTTTGAACGTTTCGTCTAGAAGCTGAGATAGTACGCTTTTAGTAAATGGATAATAATTCGAATATTTGCTTAAACTTTGTATATTGGTCTTTATGACACTCTTACAAAAAAAAATTAAAGGTTCATGGAAAAATACAAAAAAAATTTGAACAAGTTTGGAAGTTCAAAAAATATTACAAATTCGTTTTTTTACTTTTCATCAAAAAGAGTAATTTTTCAAAAATTGCCCTGGCGGAACCTCTTAAGGTTTTTTTTTATAAAATTGAAATGTTCTACAAAGAAATTTTAAATATGCACATCTGAGCACCTTGACATTTCGATCATCGATTTTTATTGAGACAGCCTACTCTACATATTTCTCACGATATGTACTGCATTGTCCGTTGCATAATCTAGTTACCGATTATCACAGGAAATATTGCCACGCATGCAAATTAATTATACCTACTCATTCACAACAGCTAGACCTAGAGCTAAACAAACTTAATTAAGCAGCTAAATCAGATTTCCGCCAATTACGCTCTAGTCGGTAGTGAAGAAGTTAGCTGAAAATTTAAAAAAAAATCAAGTTTATAGGGCCCATAAAATTGATTGCGTTTTATTCAAAGATCAAATATTGGACCGCAACCACGCTAGTCATATGAAACACCAGCGAGATTGCGTTGGCGGTGGCTATTTTCCTGAACGCTTTGTGAGAATCAGACATTAGCCTCTAAATACTTTGACCTTGGGTAAGTTGCATTCACTTAGACTCACCACCTAGAAGAAAATAATGACTTCTTAAACCTATCCCCGGCCGGTCGCAACCGGTCACTGTTCCAATAAACTTTAAAAATAAGCACACCGAATTAGAAAATCAAATGAAGACAACCTGCGAAACGTGTGCAACCTTGGATTCGCTCCCAGGCCCGACTCCCTCCGGTGGTCTAGCCTCGTGCATTTCGCCAACCGCAACGCATCTACTCTTTCGAATGCGCAGCCCGTGGTATCTTAATTTTTTGTTGCTGTTATCCGCAGTTTTCAACAACAACAACAACAACCATCACCATCGTCGTCGCATCGGCCGTTCATCTGATCATCGGTCCTACTGACCGACCGCGGTCTGCCAGAGTCAAGAGCAGCTCAACTTGTTTGGACCTCGCCGCAGCATCGGACCCAATCAGTTGCCGGCTGCAGAGTTAGCGAATTAGGTAATCGAAAATTTGGGCACAGTCGAAAGGTACCGATTTAAGCTAGCTATACTTCCGTGCAAAAGTGTAAGACCGCTAATGAAGTTTTGGCTGTGAAATCCTATTGTCACTACAACATGTTGCATTGGCGTTGGATCAACAATTTTGGAAGATTTCGCAAAATGTTTGCTGGAGAACTTATCAGTACTTGAACGACAAAATCCTGAAAACAAAATTTGTATTGTTTGAGGGATGTGATGTCACTAGGGTATTGATTCCCTTATTAAGCATGTGGCTCCCATTTTCTTTCTACGAAAATTAAGGGATTGAAGCGCTGTTTGTTTTGTTTCTTATTTTTGTATTTTTTGTTAAAAGTGAGCACCTATGTAAACACAAAGAACGGAATCAATCGGTACCGTATTCGCTTGTTTTCGAATAGGATGAATATGGGAGCGTAAGATTACTGATGGCACACATACCCTATATTCTTTGGAATTTTTTGGAACGAAACTCTAGAAATTTATACAGAATCGCGTTCTAGAGCATCTAAAATACATAATTGGTGAATGAAATTCTGAATCTACACACCAAACTAGACCAAAGTTCAAATTTTCATCAATTTGGGTACTTGGGTACCTACAGGAAAATCAACTCGAAGTTTGTATGGAAGTGATTTGTCGAAACACACCTCGTTGGCTGTTTGTAGCAATTGTCCATCTGTCAAAAGGTGATACATATGAAACAATCTCTTGAAAATTAATTTCAGGTATTAAAAGAAAGTTCTAAAAAAATAGTAAAAATCGTAGTGGATCTAAGAAAGGGACTTTGCAAAAAACGAAAATCAATGAATTACAAAGTTCAAAATAAACCATTTTAATATCTAAAAATGCTATTTAACTACTTTAACATAAGTTCTTGGAAGTGACCCCATACATCTGCACAACAGTGTAGATTCGACATTTCAAATTCATTTCAGTGCAAATCGTCGTGATAGATTGGCATCGCCTATTTTTTTCACTCTCACTCTCAGTTCAACTTGAATGTGTGTCATCTCGTGATGATCATCCATCAGTACACTTCATGATCATCGGTGGCATCGGTACCGCACATCACCGCACAGCCTGTTATGATCGTGTACCAGGCTACCGGCCAATTTGTACGATCGGCACCCTGCAAACTTTGCTTCAGCTTCGCGAAAAATTTGGGCGGGCAGCATTTTTGCGAATGAAGTTCAGTTTTAGTTTTTTTGCTGCTGGACGGATTGGTGCAACAGACAAATTTTCTCGACTCGAAGGTTCAATAAAAGCTTTTAACTAAATAGTGACGACGGGGCCAGCTCTATCCATTGAACTTGCTTGGTAACTCAGAAACTGTGCCAACCGAGGAATAATTTTGTTCATTTGTGTTTTGACTGGTCAGCGATTGCTGACTGATCAAATATCGATTCACAGAAGATTTGCCTCATTCAGGTTAGCTCACGTTGTATAAAATTAATCGAGAGTGCTTAGCTATCACATCATTTGTAATAAACTCTACCACTGTCAGCACAATCGAAACTCAATTATTGGAACAATATTTGGGTTTCAAATGCGCGTGCTTTGAAACGAAAGGAATGCATTTGATGCGTTCTTGTTGTTAAAATAAACATACAAAATTAAGGTAAAGTGGCCATCAGAAAGACAGGTTTTATGCAACGTTTTTCACAGTAGTAGCTATGAATAAAGATCTGTGCAATCCTTTTTGAATATGATATTTTGGGTCTGTCCAAAAAATACGTCAACTCTGTTGGAGGGGGGAAGGTGGGTATCTTGTAGAAGTCTTCTACGGTCCATACAAATTAAAAAAAAAATGTATGAACGAAAGTCTACTAGTAGGAAGGGCGGGGGGGCTGACATTGCCAAAATAGAGTTTATGTAGTTTATGGACAACTCCTTTACATGTTGAATGACAAAACTTTAAGTGTTTATTTTATGCCACGTTTTAGAAGCTGGATCTATGAAATAGGTGATAACAAACTTACATAGATGGGCAAACGTCATACCACTTTTAATACATACCAGCGCTGGTAAATGTCACGAATGACGAAATTCAATAAATTTATCAAAAGGTTCTTATTCTTTTAGAAAATGATTGATGCTCTACAGATTAACCCAAATCCTTCAAATGTCTCTAGAATGTTAAGCAATTTTCTGTTTATCCTATGAAAATCATGATTATACGATATAGGAGTTCAATTTATGTCGGTTACCCTATAGTTTGCGGAACTATATATTTTGATGATTCACTTGGAAGACTGCAATTTACAATTTTGGCATCTCACAACACTAGCATATCAAAGTTGGTACTCAGGTTATCACTTGTTCCAACCTAGGTTAGTATTTCCCATACCGTTTAAAAAAGGGTACTAACGCTCAACGTGTAGTAGATATATCTCAAGAGTAGACATTATTTGAGATTTTACTTAACTTGAGCAGTATTCAACCACACACGACACCCGCCGAACATTGTTTTGGCTGTCACGTACATACATGTATTGTATATTTACAAACGTGAACCGTTTAGTCTTTCGCCAAACGACACATACCGGTTTGATAACAAAGCCAACCATTTACTCTATTGGTCTGAGACTACTGGTGAGTACGTGGTGCAAATTGATATAACAGAACTCCCCGGGTTGCATCCTGGATTAGGTTAAAACTGCATTTCTCAGCGTTCTGATGCAGACCTTTCGCTTCCGTAGGAAATTGTTGACATGTTCCTAATTGTGCTGTGAGAATCAAAGGGTTGATCATTATATGGGGTACTAGTACCCTATGTGTATGTATATATTACTCGTTCAGGGCCCCGATTGCCAAAGCGGAAAACGCGCGGGTCTTAAGCAACGCGGGGAACGGGTTCGATTCCCGGTCGGTCCAGGGTCTTCTTGTAGTGGATTAAGATCGAGCCCTGAGGAAGATCCCAACTCAAGGATCGAAACGTCGGTAGTATCAACGCTTTTTTCGTGACTGAAAGCCGAAAAACTCCCATAGTTATCAAAAGTCCCAGTCGAATCATTCCATAACCTTGATTACCTCGGCGGACATAGAGTATCTTCGTGCCTGGCACACCACGATATACACTTACAACATGGTCATTATTGGCAGAGAAAGCTTTCAGTTAATAATTGTGAAAGTACTTATAGAACATTGAGCAGTTCCGCGGACATTATCAGGGCAGTGGTTGAGGAGCTCGCTGTTGTTGCATCCGAGCCATTGCCTGTGTATTCGCGTATTTGTATTTGTGTTTTTTTTCGGTTTATCCATCGTTGGACGACTGGAAACTCAGCGAGTGTTGTGAACGAGTAAGCATTCAATACACAGCGTAACAAAAAAAACTTTTTGTCTGTCTCAAGAGCAAACTTATGTATCTCCGAAGGATTTTGGGCCGCTGAATCCGAATCCGGGCTCAGATTTGCTCTAACACGTCACAATTTTGAGCTATACCTCAATTTATAGGGCAAAATATGCGATTTTGGGCTTTTTTGACTGCAGGTCATTAAGCAAGGAAATATTTTTTTTAAGCAATCAAAAGGTTAATTGGTCAATTAACATCTAAATTAACGACACATGCAAAATATTTCGTTTTACCAAATCGAGTTTGGTAGTTTTAAGCGATTTATGTTAGGTACGATATTTCCCATACAAGTCACCCTCCAAAAGTTGCATGCAAGTTTTCTTACTAACATAAAATGCTTAAATATACCAAATTTGATTAGGTAAAACGAAATATTTTGCATGAGTCGTTAATTTAGATGTTAATTGACCAATTAACCTTTTGATTGATTAAAAAAAATATTTCCATGCCTAATAACTTGCAGTCAAAAAAGCCCAAAATCGCATATTTTGCCCTATAAATTGAGGTATAGCTTAAAATTGTGACGTGTTGGAGCAAATCTGAGCCCGGATTCGGATTTAGCGGCACAAAATCCTTCGGAGACACATAAGTTTGCTCTTGAGGCAAAAAAATGTTGCGCTGTAATATGGGTTGGTGGGCATTCTAAACCTATTGAATACTGACACCGAAGGCAAATACAGAAAACCAGCTGTATAGGTTTATCCGGTGAGTTAATTCTTTACTATTCCCTTAAATATTTGAATATGACATACACACTTCGAAAAAATCTTGTAATTTTGTGTCATATAAGTCCGACATATAAAAGCAACACATTTGACGCAAAATTGGGTGCGATCTTATTTTTACTTGAAACGGAAAATGTTTGACTCGTGTAATTTAACCGCAACAGCTCAACGCGTCGGCTGCTTGTATACATGATTGAGAACTATGATATTTATAGCACCGAATATTGAAAAAAAAAATACAAATAGTTCCATTCGGGAATCGAACTTCGATCCTCAGAGTGTCAGTTTTCGATCTTGCTCTCTCGGCTGACTCACCACGTTGAAGAGAAGGTAGTCGAAAATGTACAACTTCTACCATAAACTAACTTGCAAGTTCGGCCGTCACTGCTGCGTGTATGTATGTACTTAACTGAGACAGCCGTCATCGCAGCCAAGCACACAAAGCCGCCTTTTGATTGACTGAGCGTGGCTGTTTTCGTTTTCCACTGCATCGGCTGATGGCAACGGAATGTCCTTTCCAAGTTTCTGGCTCACTCCGGGGTTAAATTTATGAGCGGTTTTCATGCCGTTTCACCTTCGTAATAAACAAATTTCCAATCCACTGCAGTCTTCATCTGATTTTGTAAGGTGCTGTTTGACAGTTCAACATCAGTAAACATTATGTTTCTGTAACATATCGCGTAAATTTACAGCATAGAGAACTAATTTATCGGATCTGTGATTTACAATTATGGCTGGAAGAACTCAAACAATATCAACTTAATATGTACGTCATAAAAAGTGTAAAAATGTGGTACATTTATGTGTATGTCATAGCTTTTTCTGGCAGTTCGATCAATTGTGTCACTATTAAAATTGAGATTTTTTTAGTATGAATGCATGGAAAATGTTCGTGGGGTGACCAGACTTTGTCGCGAGATAACAAGCATGTTATATTCCAAGGGTCTCTAGTGAATTCAGCTACAACTACCCATCAGGTAGATCATTCTTATCCGGTATGACTCTTCCAGCAGCCATAGGTTATCCTTGCGCTGATGGTGAGTACCTGAGACGAGACTCGCGAAGACGGTCTTCTTTTTCTCCACTTTGTTATTTTTTTCTTCTTCCTATCTGTGTTGACATTATGTTTTGAGCTGGTGGTTCAAACACGTACGTGACCGCATCACCTCACATGCAGTGTGACTGAATCCCATTCTCGCACAAAATCATGTTGAGGTGAAATTTTGCATCGCCAACAATCGCCAAGCAAAGTAATCATTGGAATAGTTTGTTTTCAATTTATTTTTGACAGTACAGGAGAAGAAAATGCTGCTCGGAGTGAATTTTGGCTTCAGAATTTATCTCGGATAGCAATACTTTCCTCGTTTTAGGTAACGTAATCAAACGGGCTACAACTGACAGCTCAGTTGGGCTGCACTTGACGTTCCTTTTTGTCCTCTTCGCGAGTCTCGTCTCAGGTGAGTACACTACACAACCATCATTGCCAAATACTCATGGAACACTGAGTAAGCTGAAAACAAGGCATTGTCCCAGTGTGGATGTTATGCCAAGAAGAGGAGAAGAGAAGTAGAGTGGCAGTTGGCTGATTGGTGTGGTCTTAGCTTTTCTCACTATGTATACTTCAGCTTAACTTGTGTTAAGCAGAAAAAAAAATCACGATTATCCCGTTAATTACTGCGAATTAAAAAAAATCGGTAATTTCTCAATTTTAAGTTTTATATTATTCAGACACAATAAATAATGCTCTCGTTCACGAGGATATTACAAAATTGTATGAGGTGTAGATAGTAGAGTGAGTGATTGTGCATCAGGAGGTCTGAGTTCAAATCGCAGTTTTCCCAATGATTAATGTATACATTCCGAAGCATATCTTCTTGAAAAAAGAAAGTCAAAATTGGTGAAAAGTAAGCTTACGAAAGTGTTTTTTATTGTCAACCTAAATAAATAAATCTTATTGATTACTGATTAAGCGCATATTAAGCCATAAATCAGCATTGCAAAGAACCTCAAATCAGTTAGAAGTTGGATAAAATCACCAAAGTTAGATGTTCAGGAGATGAAAAAGAGAATGTACAGCTATTATTCATATGGAGACTGCTTCAAAATAGTTGGAGAAACATTTGCTCAACATCATATTGTTACCTGGGGAAGCCACACCTGGAAATTTCAAAACACAAATCCAAAGATCCACAAAACGGATTATGTTGAAATGTTGATCGATTGGTCACCATCAGCGAGTAACCAATCGAAAAAATGGACGTTCTGTTCGTGAGTTATGTAAGGTTCCACCCCAAGTAGCCTTTTAAGAAAAAAAAAAAAAAGACTTGAAGAGGTCTTAGAATTATCATAAAAACCAAAATAGAAAGGTTTTGGGGTTTATAACGGTTTGAAAAATCCACCCAACACTAACTGGTAAAAAATGTTACTTTGGACGTATGCAACAGCGTTGATTTATATTATGTACATATAAGCATAAGATTCCATAGATGAATACGAAACTGGACGCATTGTCTCATTTGTTTGTTTTTTTTTTTGTTAATTAAACAACGGGTTAATATTATCGAAATCGTTGTCCATACACAGTAAGAGAAAGGAGCAAGATAAGTAGTTGAAAATGTTCACAAGTAATTGTATTATTGATTATGCCGTATAAATTCTTTAACAAAAAAATGCCTTATTAATACTCTGATTATTTTCATTTAACTTGGACTTTAAACTGGATTACTCGACACATGTTTTAAAATTTTGCACACCTTCTAAAAAATTCAAATTGCGAAAAATGTACGATAATGTTCAAAAAAGTATTTTACTCAAATATATTCATCTCCAGAATAGATGTGTGCGCTGAAACACATTTTACCGGTGGCGAAGTGTATAGTAATTCAAGGTCACGCCGTTTGAATAGGAAAAAAATATATACGAAGACTTATGAAAAACTGAACGCTCATAAAAAACAAACAGAATTCTTTGAGAAATTATTGGATGAGTTTTAAAGGAAATTCCTTAAGAAGTTCCTTCAGGATTTTTCAAAACTTTTCCAGGAATTCATTGAAAAATTCCTCAAAAAACTTCTCCAGGTGTTTCTTTAGATATTCCTCCATCTATTCCTTCAAAATTACAACTCCTGCAAATATTCATGAACAGATTGAAAAGAAGTTAATACAGCATTTTTTCAGCCATTCTTCTGGAGATTCTTGCAGGAAGTTCTCCAGAGGTTCCTCCGGGTATTTATCCCGTAATTCCGCTATCGATTTCATAAGAAATGCTTTCTGTTTTTTTTTTTTTTTTTGAAGGAATCCCTGGAAAGGTTCCTTCAGGCATTGCTCTATATATTCTATAGAAAAAAATCCAGCCTCAGGCTGAAAATTTCTCCAATAAAGACATCTAACCTAACCTGTATATTCTTCCATGGTTGTTTTTTTTTTTTCAGAACCTTCTCCTCGATTCTCTCAGGCGTTTCTTCATAAGTACTGATCGGGATTGATCACCGTGGAATTTTACTAATTTATGTGGGTTGGCTCTTTTCGGTGACATAAGAAAAAGCAGCATAATTCGCGTTACGCGTTTCGGCTTACTACTCTTCAGCCCTCTTCAGACGCAACATGCTGAATGTGACCATCAGCTCGGTCTGTTTATCTGTGACAGACCGAGCTGATGGTCACATTCAGCATGTTGCGTCTGAAGAGGGCTGAAGAGTAGTAAGCCGAAACGCGTAACGCGAATTATGCTGCTTTTTCTTATGTCACCGAAAAGAGCCAACCCACATAAATTAGTATGTTTCTTCATAAGATCCTCTAGAAAATTCTCAAGAAATTCTTCTAGAAGTTCCTCCAGGGGGTTTCCCAGAAGTTCGTCAGATTAATTAAGACCTATCCGCAAGGATTGTTTCAGAATTTTTCCGCGGACTCTTCAGCAGCCCCATAAGAATTTCTTTTAAGAATTTCTTCAGAAATCTCTTCAGGAATTATTTCTTGGCGTTTCTTCCGGAATATCTCAAGAAATTCTACTTGGAATTACTGCAAAGCATTCTCTAGTTTTCCAGGCAGTCGGAGATTCAATCGTTTTTTTTTAATTTCTTTTGATGGTTTCTTCAAGGTTTTTTTTCCAGATTTGTTTTTAATTTCTATTGCTAAATTTTCCTCCGAAAATTCCTCTAGGGATAACTATAGAAATTGCTCCAGGGGATTTTTTTTCCACTAGTACCTTTCAAACATTTTACAAGAAATTCTTTCAAGAATTCCTCCAGAAGTATCTCCATGAGTTCTTTGAATCCCTTCAGAAATTTATTTGTAGATTTATTCCAGAATTCTTCCAGTTCATTTGTCTGCAATGCCTACATGGATCCCTGAAGATTTTTTTTAAAGAAAGGAAGAGATTGCTCAATATTACAATTTCAAAATTCATCAAGGGTGTTCTTTGGATATCTTTTCAGGGATTTTCTAAGAATCTTCTCCAGGAAGCTTTCCATCAATTCCTTCAAATGTTTTTCAAAAAAATCTTAAATGATTTTCTCCAGAGCCATCTTAAGCCGTTCCTCCAGGAATTCCTTCAGGAACTTCTGCAACGATTACTCTAGAAATTGTTTCAAAGAATTTTGTGCGGGAAACTTTCCAAGAAATTTTCAAAAATTTCTTCTTGGAATCTCCAGAGAATTTCTTCAGAAGAGTTACTCCAGTATTTTTACGTGATTTTATAAAGTTCTTCTGTAAAAATCCTCGATGGAAAATCTCAAATTATTCCTGGAGGAATCTCTGAAGGAATCCCAGAAGATGTTTAGAACCGCAGGAGATATTGTAAAAATAAATGTTTTAAAATTTTCTTCAGTAACCACTGACAAAATTTTCTAAGGGACTCCTGCAGGAATGTTTGGGAGAAGTCCTAAAAGAACTCCTGACATTTTCTTTAAATTTCTGATATCCCATGCTGACATTCATGACGAAATCCTCAAACTACCAAAGAGTTCCTGGTGATATTTCTGAAGGAATGCCCGAATAAGTTTCAAAAGGAATCCGTTAAGGAACGTCTTAAAGAATCCTGGGAGGATTTCTTAAATAAATTTCTATTTAATTCCTGTAGAAATCCCTGGAGATATTCTGAAAGAATCATTGGAGGAATATCTGAAAGAATCTCAAGAAAATTTCTTCTAGCTGAAGTTGCTGAATTAAATTCATGGTGAAATCTCTGGAAACATTTCTTGGGGAACAATTATGTAGTGTTGCTTGGAAATATTCCTGGAGATATCCGTTACAAAAATTCGAGGAGGATTTTCTGAAAGAATTTCCGGAGGAATCCGTGAAAGTATTTTCAAAGGAATCTCCGAAAAAAAAAATGTATGAAGAAACATTTAATTCTTAGAAAATTCTCATGTGAAATTGACAATGAAAATTCTGTATAAGTTTTGAGGAATTATTTATGAAGAAATTTCTGAAAAAAATGAAATCCTGAAAGAATTATTGAAGGAACTAATGGAGGAACTTCCGTAAATTACCTCACCTTTGAAAAGAAGGTGGCTTCAGCAAAGTGTGACAACCCATACACAATTTTCACAAGTCACACAAAAAGTGTTCCATATGGAAGACGAGGGTTGAAAATGGACATTTTTTGTGTGACCTTATTTATAAACTTTCTAAGGCTTCAATGGATCCATTTATGGTTCTCTATAGAAATTCTTCGGCAAATTTATGGAGGAACTTAAAGCACCCCAGAATATTGCGTTTTTTTTTCTTCAAATTGGACACGTTTTTCAAATTACCAATGAGTTAGTTACAGCAAAAAATGGAGTTTTATCATCTTTTAAGATATTAAAAGTGGAGCGTCGAAGTTTGACAAAAAATAGATGTTGGTCAAAGGTCAACCATTTCGTGTTAATGTTATGGATTTTTTTCTATAGATGCTGTGGATTTGAAGATCGATGCTGAATGATATGTTATGTGTACATAACTGCTAATGAGAATTGTTTACAGGTCTACAGGTTAGTTGAATGCTGAAAATTTTTCCCAAAATTGCCATGTATGAAGATTTTTATTTTGTAAGGTGTCCTCATTCAACCATATTTACAATAATATTAACATTTTCCAAATTTCTTTAAGCTGTTTTAAATTTATGGTGGAGAAAAATCAGAAAATACCTTGATCCTATCCCTACCTGTGTGTAGTAACCGATTTTGAAAACATTGAGCAATCCGTTATTTAATAAAAAAAAAACAAAAAAGAACATAAAAATGAGGAAATTCTTCCAGTTTTGCCTTGAGCCGGAATTCATAGCAGCATCCTTTGCGAAATTCTAAAATGCATTTATGGAAAAAAAAACTTTAAAAATGTTTAGTAAAATGTAGATTTTGCGAAAGCTCTAGAGGGAAATTCCTGACAAATGTCAAGTCAATTTTTATTTTCAAAAACATATTTTCAAAACATTTTTAAATTTTCTCATGATCTGCTAGCAAGAAATCTATTGGTTTTGTAAGGAGTTAATGATAGATGACATCCTTAATTCAGGAAGAAAACCTTTCAAGAACTGAACTACATCCTAAATAACCCAAAGATCCGCATCCCATGACAAAATACACTTTGGCGCTGTCCATAAACTACGTAATCTTTTTTCGCCCCCTCCCCCATTCGTAGACTTTTGTTCATTCAAAATTTTCGAAATTGCTATGGAGCGTAGACTTCGGCCAGACAGACCCCCCCCCCCCCCCCTTCCCCTTAGAGTCTACGTAGTACGAAGTTCAGATGTAGTTCCGAATGGAACTTTCTGGCTGCTTAAAAGGCTATCAATGAGCGTTGTTGGAACCTCGCACATAAGTTCCAGCAAGGCTCATTGTTAGCTTCTTAAGCAGCTTGAAAGCTTCTTAAGAAGCTACTTGGAATTTTATTGGAACTTTCAAGTTCATTGAAGTTTATTTCAGTTACTTGATATGCCAAGGAAATTTTGTTTGTCATTTTATCAAAAACTAGCTTATACGAATACTTTCACAATGAGCAAATTTGAATGAATTGAAGAGCAGACGAAACAAATTATGACGCCCAACTGATTCAAACTAATATCCACTGAGAATCAAAATTGCTGCGAAGTACACAGCGGGTGAAATCTGACTTGAATCAATGCTCTGCCGACAGCTAGGTTTGCTAATAGTTGCGTTAACATCATCATATTAGAACTCTAAAGCAGCGCAGCGGTACGACAGAAGGTGATCTCGCAGGAGAACCCGGTTCAAACCTACACATGGGGAGTGTGCCGTGTTTCACAAAATACAGCAAAAGCAGCAGAGGCTGTGGTGAATCTGAAAAGTTTATTTTTGATTTTACATTCATTTTGAGAATGTTCCATCAGAAGCTGCTTAGAAGGCTATCCAGCTTCCTTATGTGAACTTTCATGTCCCGAAATTACTTAAAAATGAAGCTGCTTAGATGGCTAAAGAGCAACCTCTAGCAAGCTGCTTGGCACATAACGCGCCTTCTTACCCGAACTTTTGGTCATTTCAAGTTTTTAAAACTTTAATATAACAATTAGGAAAAGCTGTTTTAGGTTTCCATTCTTATTACTTCATAAAGGTTCTTTAATTAATTCTAAAAACAAAAAACGTGAGAGATCATATTAAATTTTGAGAATTAATTACAAAAAGTATTTGGAAGAGCTGCTCCCCTTTCCCAGAACGGGAAGTGCCAAAACTTCAGATTTTTATAAATAGTTTCTAGTCTAGAGCAATCATAAAAGGTAAAATTAAGGGTTAGGGAAAAAACATGGTTGTACCATGTTATTGCAATTTTTTTTTCCATGAAATGATTTACAAACAAACGAGAACTTTTTAAATATTCAGAAATGAATTAACAAAGCAAAAGTATGTTTCCCAAGAAAAAATAAATAAAAAAGATAAAGGACTGAATGAATAACTTTCAGAGAACCATTAGAAACCTTGTTGAAAATTACAGACAAGATTTAATGAAAGTAGTTTCAATTATTATAGTTATCAAATTATATTCTACATAATTGTTTCTAGCATGGTTTTAAAGTATTCATCAGAAACTTAGACCAACGAAGAAAACTCCACTCTTAACCCTTATGTGGCCGACAGGGTACCCGGGTACCCAGCACCCATTTAAAAAGCACGGTGTAGAAAAAAACAAAAAGTTTGTCGGACACATAATAATTAAAAATAGACGGCGAATGAAATCTCATACAATGAGTTATCTTAGCTTTTCTGATTCTGATTTTTCATTAGAATTATAACCCGGGCCGACCTTGCCGTTTCGATTCAAACATTTTTCAAG
>NW_026917065.1:33018-40000 GCF_035046485.1 Aedes albopictus
CTTTCCTAAACCCCAGCCAACCAATAACCCCCCTTGCCACTCATATATTCATGTTAATATTCGTATCAAATGTGCCAGATGTGTAGATCGTAACTATTTGATCATCCTTCAGGAAAGATCATGTGTAGTTTTTGGTAGGCCCTACGGCTATAAAAGAGGAAGCTCAATAAAGACGACAGTCAGTTTTGTTTTGGACAGCACACTAGATACCTCCCGGCAAAGTATTATTTGACTACTCGAATTCTTTCTATCCTTCTACATAGGCCTTAGCCGTGTCGGAAGACAAACAGCAAAAAATAAATCATTGGATTGATTGATTGATTTATCTTTATTTGAGAGACTTTCAGCCCTTGGCTGGTTCGTCTCTTAAATCATTGGATGGATCATTCTTTTTCTCCCTCTGGTAAGCTAAGGTTCCGAATGCTAGAACGGCATGAGTCTTTTTTTTTATAGAAAGAGGAAATCTGCTTTTATAGATACCCGAGAGTTCCTCAGGTGATGTGCGGTTGACACTAAAACCTCTTTCTCTCTCTTCCTTACCCTCGCGGAACGCCCGTTAGGGATGACTTCGAGAAGGGGGATGACTTCGTACAATGAGTACACTCTAATGGTAAGCGTTCCACCTGCTACCGCCTTAAGTTGTTCACTCTTCCCCGGAGGCTCGGGCTCTGGCTAGTATTTAGACTACCCGTTGGGCTCAAGTTCCTGGATGGGCAGGGGCAGCCAATTCAACTAGCTGTTGTTCGACTCGCCATTTTCTTTGTAGTTCAAGGAAGATTCGAGATACCGTGGAATAAACAGCATCCCACTTATCCTCCCCCGTACACATCCTTTCAACAATGTTGTCAGGAGTGCTATCTCTACCGCATACCTCCTGCATACTCGACTCTTTGCTCCACGAAGCGTGGGCATTCGAAGAGCACATGCTCCGGGGTCTCGTCGTAGTCTGCACACTCAGGACACGTAGGAGAGCCTGCGTGTTCGAATCTGTGCAGATACCACCTAAAGCACCCATGGCCTGACAGAAATTGTGTCAAGTAAAAGTTCACCTCGCCATGGGACCTGCTCGTCCACTTGGACACGCTCGGTATGAGTCTGGGTGTCCATTTACCCTTGTCGGAGGATGACCAATCCCTCTGTTATTTCAACATCGACGATGTTCTGGCAAAACGTCTCGCGCCTCTTGTGCCGCGTCTCGCGAAGCACTCCTTGTCCTCTGACACCACAAGTGATATGGGCATCATACCCGCCAGCACGTATACCGCGTCCTTTGACACCGTAAGGCCGTAGGTACTCTACGCTTACTCGAGACTATTGCCGAGCTATTTGACATTATCTTCGGCTGCCAAAGTTCAGCTAATCATCGATCATAACTCCGAGTTGCTTCAATGAGCGCTTGGAGTTGATCGCGCACCCGCATGTGGTGACCACCGTATGTTGTTCGGACTTGCGGTCGTTCACCATCACCACTTCCGTCTTGTGCCAGCTGACGAGACTTCATCCAGTTGTTACCGTTGGATCATAAAATCCCTTATCATGATGCCGAGTAAAAATAATAGAAAAAGAATATTCAAATTGACTGTTGATGTTACATGTTGTTTCCTTATAAATACTTGTTATTTCCAATATTATCCTAAATTTGTTAAAAACCTAGCTAGGGATAGTTACTATGAGCATGCACACTATAATAAATAAATTAATAAATAATTCAACACAAAGTAAATTCTAAATGTTATATTAAGATTCACAACAAAATTTGTAAAACACATTTCGAACACGACACAAAATACACTAAAATCTGCTGCAGGGGATCATTTCGAATGGTTGTCGCGAGCTAGTCATAGAGTAGCACACTATCCTGGAAATAGCTCTCCAGTATCCGGCGTAAACTATCCGGGACTCCTAGGTGTTGAATGGCGCATTCAATGGTCGCCCAACTGACGCTATTGAACGCATACTTCGCATCCAACGTGACTACCACGCAGTAATACGTTTTTTTTTCTGGAGCGCTATCTCGGCCGTTTCGGTTACGGCCACCGTCGATCGACCTTTCCGGAAGCCAAACTGGTTATCCGAGAGCCCAGATTCATCTGTTTTCTCGGTGTACATCAGTAGCCTCGACAGAATGATTCACTCCAACAGTTTCCCGGAGGTGTCCAGAAGGCAGATTGGTCTGTATGCCGATGGGTTGCCGGGTGGCTTCCCGTGTTTGAACAACAGAACAAATCTTTGCCTTTTCCACCTATCCGGAAATTCGCCTCTGTCCAGGCACATCTGCATAGCCATTCTGAACATATCAGGGCATGCCTCGATGGCCGACTTGATGGCTACCATCAGGATACCGTCCGCACCCGGAGCCTTGTTCAACTCGAGTTACTCATCGCCATTACGATGAGCTCATCGTTCGTCACTGGGGCTACCTCTCCTTGGTCGGTTCGGCCAGGGGGGGGGGGGGGGGGGGGGGTGGATGGCAGCCCATGGTCTGATATCGTGGCGCGGGAACAACGTTTCCACGATCCTGTGCAGCATCTCACTTTCGCTTTGACCATGACTGTTAATCACATTTATTGTTATCATTACTCGTCGCAGCACCAAATCGAAGTCGCGACTTGTGTGACATGCGAAGTAAGTCTGAATCGATTATTTGCATTGCGCACCATTCACTCATCCAAATCGAGTTACGACACACAAAAGTAGGTAAAAACTCAATTTTCTCAGCCAGGGTCACTTCGGATTTCAACCAACACACATTACAAAACACTCCTACAAAAGGAAACCTTCTACTCATTCTACCATGTGGCCTCGCGTGTATCAATTAAGTTCAGGACAACAATGAAACTATTCTGTTAATCGTCCATCGCAGTTGACAAGAAATTTCGTTTCAAACGGCATCTGCTATGAAAAGCTAATTCTTCTACTTGTCATCTACTTGTCCCTTGAAACTGAATGACGACTTTTGACTGATCTAAACAATTCCTTTTGAATCCATCCTCCAAGTAAGGAAAGCCTTCACACAACACAATGCATATTCTCCGACCACAATTCCACTTGGTAATGGCTTATTCTAATTGAACATCAATCATAATGGAATACAAAGCAATACTAAGGGGCCGTCCATATACCACGTGGACAGAAGATTCATGGTTTTTGACCCCCTCCCCCCTCCCCGTGGACAAGCGTGGACTTTTCATTGACCCCTACCCCCCTCCCCCAATGTCCACGTGGACACCCGAAAAGTTTTTTTTTCTTCGTGAACAATGTCTTAAATATAATTGAAAACTTTATAAAATACAAATACTCTATAGCTTTACATAGAATACAAACAAATATCACAAAACAAAATAGGTACCTACAAGTTGTCAATATTGTTTTTAATTCAGCTAAATGTTTGTGAGAGTGAGGGTTCGATTCCCGCTGCAGTTGATGAAAAAAATTCGTCAAAAAGAAAATTCTTCACTGGGTGTGTTTCGTGTGATGTCCATCGCCTAATATTAGTGATTGTTCAATGTTCAGTCTGTACAGCCTCTGGTTGAAGACGGTGTTTTTAAGAATGTTTGTTCAATCTATGATTGTCTAACTGTTTTTTTTTTGAGATAAGGTTATTTTAAATCTTTGATTTTTGTTGAGATAAGATTATATTTCTTAGATTCTTACAAAAAAAAACAAGATTTACAGCAACTAAGATGTATTGCTGAGGTTTAGACTTTAATACCCATAAGTTACATTTTCAATTTTAACCCTAAAAGGGATACCTGGGGTCCATTGGACCCCAGGCGCCTGTCAGAGCTCGTCTTTGATGGAACACACTCAGCGAGGTGACGAAACTGAGGCCATGAAGGTATCCCTTTTAGGGTTAAAGGAATCTACAAAAAAAAAGTTTTTGAGATAAGCCTGCAATTCCCTGCATGTATTTTGAAACTTTGAAGTAGTTTGAAAATTTGATATGAAACTTCGAGAAATCCATACAGAACTTCAATGAAAATTTTCTGACTGAAACACCAATATTTGCATGGTCTACACTCCATTTTAAATTTCGAGAATATTCCTTAATGAAGAAAACTAAGTAATTAGAAATTCTGATAATTTAAAACAAATTAGCCTGTGAATCAATACCATGATTTTTTCCTTGAAGAAGTAACTTACAACTAAAAGACAATGTATAACAAAATAAAATATATGAAAGAACTGTTGAAGAGAATCTCATCAATAATGCGACATAATTTGTTTCGTTTGTAGATTCTTGTTTCTCAATTTTTATGTCAATGTTGTCCACGTGGACATTTGACGAACCCCCACCCCCCTCTCCGTGGACAAGCGTGGACTTTTCGCTAACCCCCTCCCCCCTCCAAGCTGTCCACGTGGTATATGGACGACCCCTAACTTGTTTCAGTTTCCTTCACCCAACCTCTTCGTTGCTGCATAAATCGTAACCATTAGAAACAATATTATCATATACATAGCTATTATTGCGGCCCTTAAATCACGGCACTGCCATTGCCATCTCATATCGCTGAAATGGTCAAATAAATGCGTGTCTCCTTTGTAGATATAGTCGAGAAACTCAGAAGAAAACATGCACCCTCATGGAAAACATTAGTTCCACCTCGGTTTACGCTTTTAAACCGAGTTACACATTCTTATGCAGTCCGGTCATAATTCGGTCATAATCCACAACAACCTGTTGCTGAACTCCACGACAGCTCCAGCCATCCAGCCGTAACTATGTCGATTCAACTTCAGTTAACACTAGTAGACGGTAGGAACACTCAAACATTGCCCACCTTAATCAGACCCTCCATCGATTACCAATCCTCAAAATATCATTACGCTTGCCAGCAATCCAATATATCAGGAGCTGGAGTACGAAACCCCAACACACTAACTATAAACTTCTATGAGCAACCAAGATCAATATCCTCAATTGACCAATTCCATCCCGATCAAGTCGCTCACCTTGCATTTGCATCAATACGCCTATCACCCATTCTTCTTAACTCAAGTGTCATATGACTCACTGGATGTGCCTCCAAACCTCACTCTCCAGTACAAGGTTATTTCTGCAATCCTGTATCGTTTATCACCAATTCCCATTTCAACAAGAAACCACTTTTCAGGACATCCATGCAGTCCTAACCAAATCTTTTAAAATCAAATAACTGCCAAATTCTATTAGGATTGGTTATCAAAGCTAATTCACTTACTCTTACCGCTCTCTTATCGCGGCACTTCGAATCATTAAATACTATGTGATAAATCCGAGAATATATCACAGTTCCGCTCCCATGCTGCCTAGCTTTATCAACCGCTATCTTGCCGCGTATTTCTTTAGTCTTTGCGTAATCAACATTTAATCCTTTTCATGCCACATAGCCAATAAAATGCTTAGTTCCCGCTTACATGTTGCGTATCTGTTACAAATTCTTTGTTTCCGCTATCAAGCCGCGTATCCAGGCTATGTGTTTCTTCCGCTCTCATGTCGCGTAGCAAACTAAAGCTTTGTCGCGTAGCCAATTGAATTTTCATTCAAATCCGCTTCCAAGCCGCGTATCAAATGAAAGCTATCATTCACGCTTACACGTTGCGAAGCTCATTGGATCTTCCATCCAAGTCCGCTTCCAAGTCGTGTAGCAGCAATTAAATCCATTCCACACAGATTCATATGTGAATTCTCAATACTCATCAGTTTTTAATCCTACAAGCTCTAGCTGCAGCTCAAGCAACAAACAGTTTTATATTTACCTGACAAACATCCTGGTGTCCACGATTTTGCACTTCCCAGTAAACACTAATAACACTAATCACTATTTCACACAACTACGGATGAAGAATCCCATCCTCGTCGCCAATTTGTGGTACATATTTCAATAACTAAAATAATGTAAAACATTCTGTACATTTTACTATTATTGTTTATTATGAACATCATCAATATGACATTTCCATAGACAAATAGACAATCAATGCGTCACAGACAATAGACATACAAATGACAAATATAATACAAATATCATTACCACAGACCATATTGTTACGCTCCGTATCATCCTGGAGCAAATCAATGAATTCAAAAAATCTCTACCTGGTGTTCATTGATTAAGAAAAAGGAAGGAACTTGAAGGTGAAACTGTTAATATTAAAGTGAAAGAACTTCTGTTCGTCCCTGAGTTGTCCACCAATGTGCTATCTATCAGTGAACCAGATGACCGATGCAGGCTATTACGTTCAATATGGACCGGAGGATATTAGATAGCTGCTGTGGTCGTAGTTGCTGTAGATAGAAAGATTGGCGACTTGTATTACGGTAAAACCTCCATGAGTCGATATTGAAGGGACCATCGACTCATGGAAATATCGAGTAGTGGAATTGAATCCTTTGGAAAGCATTTTGGAGGGACCATCATAGTAACCCAGAAATTATTTTTCACTATGGAAAAAAATACCTCCATAAGTCGATATCGAGTCAAGGAACATCGACTCATGGAGGTTCGACTGTACTTGAAACGGTGAATATGTTTTTGACCAGAGGGAGTAGACGTTTTGTGTAACATTTTTGGTAAGGTTAAGTGGGCTGCACTAAGGAGGAGTGTGGGAGTAGATGACGTAGACTATTAGCAGCCCCTGTTAAGAGAGACATAAAACCAAGAGTTGAAGACATCTGACGAATGACAGTTTTCTGAGAGCGTATGAGTTTGTGAAACAAAGTATAAATTGCATATAATGACAGCTTTGTATGTATGTTTGTTATTGTTTTTGGCATTCCGTACTATCTCGTCGACGAGAATAGTTGCTGTTAAAAACGCACTCGACTTGTGTAATTCTTCTTCCTATTCCACTCTCCCCTGTTCCTATTCCTCTATTCTTTTTTTCCTAATTCCCTATCACGTGAACCCCAACGTATCTAAATACCAAGGTAATATACTCCAACTATTATTCATGTATTAGTGAGAAAAGGAAAAAGGCAAAAAATAGTTATGAAATTTGT
>NW_026917066.1:0-38564 GCF_035046485.1 Aedes albopictus
AATCCCGGATAAACGATAACCATAAGATGTGCTTAACCACCCATTTGGGATACAATTCGAACAGTATGTGGTATTGTTGAACCACAGACAAACAGACGTAACACCTTGACCGATTTTCATGGGAATTCATCGCCCAGTTCACACTACCATCACCTGGTGGAAAAGTTGCACGAATCACTGTGTTGTGCAATATTGTCAACAGAAGGCGCTAGTGTGAAACGTCAAACGCATAGAAAAACGATGCGCGTGCCTCTGGTTGTGAAAGCCACAACCATGAAAATTTAAAATGATCGTTAAACTGTGGTCGATGAAAATTTCGTAAGTGTTACGTCTGTTTGTCTGTGGTTGAACCGTCTGTGTTACGGTCCGTGTATGGTGTTATTATTTTTATTATTATTTATTAAAGACACTGTATGGTGTTGGTTTATTAGGGATGTCCCACTTTCAGCTGAAACTGAGTAAGAAAATAAAAGATTATTCGATTTCGGAATAAAAAACTCAGCCACTGAGTAGAAATATTTCTTTCGGTGTATGTTAAGCTAGCGGTAATAAAGCTCGGTTGTAGAAAACATTATTTCTGTTAGAAGTTCTAGCCATGACGCATAGGCGGCGTTCTATGCGAGCTTTTTTCATGCTCGAAAATTCATGCCTGTATGAAAATTCACCAATATACACTTACAAGATCAATAACAATCGCTGATTGTACATGCATTGTGAGAAAGACGCCAACAAATGACTAAGTCACTATTTATAGCTATCTTCAGTTCAGTTCAGTGAAGTGAAGTGATCATAGAGGATGGAGATTTTTGCGTGGCTTTCTCAAGCAGAGATGCCAGATCTACAGATTTTTCTGCAATCCTGCAGATTTTCTCGCAGCTTTTCATACCGGACATATTTAAAATTTGTCCTCTATCATTCCATTACAAAGCAAAAGAGTTTGAGAGAGTTGGGTACACTCTTAATTTTTTTTTTTCCCCCTTCAAGGTTACACGGAAAAAAAATTCCCATAAAAATTGAAATAAAAATATTTTGACAACAGTCACAAAATCTCAAAATGCTTTCGTCCTCAAAAATCAAACATAGAAATTGCAAAAATCAAAAACTGAATTTCACAAAATCGTCCGTCGTCGTACAGATTTTCTCGAATCCCAGCTTACCGAATTGTATTAACAGACATTACAGGTTTTTCGAGCATGGTGCAGATAATACGGCCTACAGGAATGAAAAATACTGGAGAATTCTTACAGATTTTCGTCAAAAATCGGTCGTACGGATAGATGCAGATTCCAATGTGGCAACTCTGCTCCCCCGGTGGACAGCAGCGGGGGGGGACAACATCACGTGCTCTTCGCTCGGCCGCTTCTCGAAGTGGAGCAGCGTGGCAATTGTGGCTCTGCTTCTGGAACACCGCCGCGCCGTTGGGTTTGAATTTGCTAATCGGCAATTTGGGTCTCGTGGGAACGTCCATGAATCACGTCACGCTTCTACGGTGGAGAAGGGGGTGGCTCATCAAAGTGTGACAGCTCATACAAAAAATTTCTGAGGTTCCATACAAAGAGTGTGGCAACGGGGAGAGATGGGGAGGATGAAAATGGACAATTGTCCCGTGACGTAATTTGCGGACGCTCCCTCGCGGAGGAATTCCAAAACACCTCGAACATTCGGATGGATGCGCTCCTCTAGAAACCAGAAAGTCCGGCGCTCACCGATCCGCCCTTGGGCGACGAACTTCTGAATCCTGGTCTCGCGATCGGGGTTTGGCAAAAATCAAAAACCGCCAGCCAACAATTGCAGCCGACCCAAGTGGCTTGGGTGAGGGATGCTGACCGAGCAAACCACCCCAGCCCACTTCCACGCATGGTACGGTAGCGATGGCGGGTGGCGGGTGGGTTGGCGGTTACGGCAGCGGACGGGCGGGCGGCAGCGCAGAAGAGTTCTTTCGCATGGTCGAGTTAGAAATACGTCCGGCTGATTCCTGTTCGATCAGCACCTGATACGTCAGATGGGAATGTGTCTGCCTTTTGTCAGCCATCGATGACACAGCCTTTCCGCATTTCAGTGCGGAAAATCGGGGATTCTGCTTCTGACTGGTGTTTGACGTGCCTGGTGGAAAATAGTAAACATGAAATCAGCAGCTCGCGGCAAAATCAAACGGGCGTACACTTTCAACCAACGGAGCGGTCAATTTGTGTGGTGGCTCGATTCGATGGTGAACCGGAATGATTGGATAATGAGCGCGGCAGGTTCGTCGCTGCGGAAGGATTTTGTTCCGAGACAGATCGGTCGCCATTGGGTGGGGTTGGGTGGCGAATGGCCGCGCCGGTGCAGCAGCATTGACCGTTTCAGCTGGGATGGAAGTGACGTAATCGGTAAACAGGCAAAAATGCTTCGAAATTCCCGTGTCCTCTCATACCGAACCACACCGTATTGCTTTCTTTCCTGGGCAAAGGGTGTCTGTCAAAGCGTGTTTACAATTTTGAAAAATCGAAAAGTTGACGGTACGATCACCCTTTGGATGTAAATGTTTCCATTGAGGGTAAAGAAGTTTGAGATTGTTGAATACACTCTAATTTTTTTTTGTCTCCCTAAGGTTACACGGAAAAAAAAATAACAATAAAAAAATTTTAAATAAGAAAATTTTACCAACAATCGGAAAATGGTTTCGTCCTGAAAAAAAGAAAAAAAAAATCGGTATCTCAAAAATAAAAATTAGAAAAATCAAAAGCTGAAATTCCCAAAATCGTCGAGTGGTGGAGCAGGGGGTGGTTCATCAAAGTGTGACAACTCGTACAAAAATGTCAGATGACATCGGGAAGATGGGGAGGCTGAAACTGGCAAATTATCGCGTGACGTATTCTGTGGACGGTCGAGCATTTTTGTACGTAGGTATTGTTTTCTTTCCTTGAAGTGAAGTGATCATAGAGGATGGAGATTTTTGCGTGGCTTTCTCAAGCAGAGATGCCAGATCTACAGATTTTTCTGCAATCCTGCAGATTTTCTCGCAGCTTTTCATACCGGACATATTTAAAATTTGTCCTCTATCATTCCATTACAAAGCAAAAGAGTTTGAGAGAGTTGGGTACACTCTTAATTTTTTTTTTTCCCCCTTCAAGGTTACACGGAAAAAAAATTCCCATAAAAATTGAAATAAAAATATTTTGACAACAGTCACAAAATCTCAAAATGCTTTCGTCCTCAAAAATCAAACATAGAAATTGCAAAAATCAAAAACTGAATTTCACAAAATCGTCCGTCGTCGTACAGATTTTCTCGAATCCCAGCTTACCGAATTGTATTAACAGACATTACAGGTTTTTCGAGCATGGTGCAGATAATACGGCCTACAGGAATGAAAAATACTGGAGAATTCTTACAGATTTTCGTCAAAAATCGGTCGTACGGATAGATGCAGATTCCAATGTGGCAACTCTGCTCCCCCGGTGGACAGCAGCGGGGGGGGACAACATCACGTGCTCTTCGCTCGGCCGCTTCTCGAAGTGGAGCAGCGTGGCAATTGTGGCTCTGCTTCTGGAACACCGCCGCGCCGTTGGGTTTGAATTTGCTAATCGGCAATTTGGGTCTCGTGGGAACGTCCATGAATCACGTCACGCTTCTACGGTGGAGAAGGGGGTGGCTCATCAAAGTGTGACAGCTCATACAAAAAATTTCTGAGGTTCCATACAAAGAGTGTGGCAACGGGGAGAGATGGGGAGGATGAAAATGGACAATTGTCCCGTGACGTAATTTGCGGACGCTCCCTCGCGGAGGAATTCCAAAACACCTCGAACATTCGGATGGATGCGCTCCTCTAGAAACCAGAAAGTCCGGCGCTCACCGATCCGCCCTTGGGCGACGAACTTCTGAATCCTGGTCTCGCGATCGGGGTTTGGCAAAAATCAAAAACCGCCAGCCAACAATTGCAGCCGACCCAAGTGGCTTGGGTGAGGGATGCTGACCGAGCAAACCACCCCAGCCCACTTCCACGCATGGTACGGTAGCGATGGCGGGTGGCGGGTGGGTTGGCGGTTACGGCAGCGGACGGGCGGGCGGCAGCGCAGAAGAGTTCTTTCGCATGGTCGAGTTAGAAATACGTCCGGCTGATTCCTGTTCGATCAGCACCTGATACGTCAGATGGGAATGTGTCTGCCTTTTGTCAGCCATCGATGACACAGCCTTTCCGCATTTCAGTGCGGAAAATCGGGGATTCTGCTTCTGACTGGTGTTTGACGTGCCTGGTGGAAAATAGTAAACATGAAATCAGCAGCTCGCGGCAAAATCAAACGGGCGTACACTTTCAACCAACGGAGCGGTCAATTTGTGTGGTGGCTCGATTCGATGGTGAACCGGAATGATTGGATAATGAGCGCGGCAGGTTCGTCGCTGCGGAAGGATTTTGTTCCGAGACAGATCGGTCGCCATTGGGTGGGGTTGGGTGGCGAATGGCCGCGCCGGTGCAGCAGCATTGACCGTTTCAGCTGGGATGGAAGTGACGTAATCGGTAAACAGGCAAAAATGCTTCGAAATTCCCGTGTCCTCTCATACCGAACCACACCGTATTGCTTTCTTTCCTGGGCAAAGGGTGTCTGTCAAAGCGTGTTTACAATTTTGAAAAATCGAAAAGTTGACGGTACGATCACCCTTTGGATGTAAATGTTTCCATTGAGGGTAAAGAAGTTTGAGATTGTTGAATACACTCTAATTTTTTTTTGTCTCCCTAAGGTTACACGGAAAAAAAAATAACAATAAAAAAATTTTAAATAAGAAAATTTTACCAACAATCGGAAAATGGTTTCGTCCTGAAAAAAAGAAAAAAAAAATCGGTATCTCAAAAATAAAAATTAGAAAAATCAAAAGCTGAAATTCCCAAAATCGTCGAGTGGTGGAGCAGGGGGTGGTTCATCAAAGTGTGACAACTCGTACAAAAATGTCAGATGACATCGGGAAGATGGGGAGGCTGAAACTGGCAAATTATCGCGTGACGTATTCTGTGGACGGTCGAGCATTTTTGTACGTAGGTATTGTTTTCTTTCCTTGAAGTGAAGTGATCATAGAGGATGGAGATTTTTGCGTGGCTTTCTCAAGCAGAGATGCCAGATCTACAGATTTTTCTGCAATCCTGCAGATTTTCTCGCAGCTTTTCATACCGGACATATTTAAAATTTGTCCTCTATCATTCCATTACAAAGCAAAAGAGTTTGAGAGAGTTGGGTACACTCTTAATTTTTTTTTTTCCCCCTTCAAGGTTACACGGAAAAAAAATTCCCATAAAAATTGAAATAAAAATATTTTGACAACAGTCACAAAATCTCAAAATGCTTTCGTCCTCAAAAATCAAACATAGAAATTGCAAAAATCAAAAACTGAATTTCACAAAATCGTCCGTCGTCGTACAGATTTTCTCGAATCCCAGCTTACCGAATTGTATTAACAGACATTACAGGTTTTTCGAGCATGGTGCAGATAATACGGCCTACAGGAATGAAAAATACTGGAGAATTCTTACAGATTTTCGTCAAAAATCGGTCGTACGGATAGATGCAGATTCCAATGTGGCAACTCTGCTCCCCCGGTGGACAGCAGCGGGGGGGGACAACATCACGTGCTCTTCGCTCGGCCGCTTCTCGAAGTGGAGCAGCGTGGCAATTGTGGCTCTGCTTCTGGAACACCGCCGCGCCGTTGGGTTTGAATTTGCTAATCGGCAATTTGGGTCTCGTGGGAACGTCCATGAATCACGTCACGCTTCTACGGTGGAGAAGGGGGTGGCTCATCAAAGTGTGACAGCTCATACAAAAAATTTCTGAGGTTCCATACAAAGAGTGTGGCAACGGGGAGAGATGGGGAGGATGAAAATGGACAATTGTCCCGTGACGTAATTTGCGGACGCTCCCTCGCGGAGGAATTCCAAAACACCTCGAACATTCGGATGGATGCGCTCCTCTAGAAACCAGAAAGTCCGGCGCTCACCGATCCGCCCTTGGGCGACGAACTTCTGAATCCTGGTCTCGCGATCGGGGTTTGGCAAAAATCAAAAACCGCCAGCCAACAATTGCAGCCGACCCAAGTGGCTTGGGTGAGGGATGCTGACCGAGCAAACCACCCCAGCCCACTTCCACGCATGGTACGGTAGCGATGGCGGGTGGCGGGTGGGTTGGCGGTTACGGCAGCGGACGGGCGGGCGGCAGCGCAGAAGAGTTCTTTCGCATGGTCGAGTTAGAAATACGTCCGGCTGATTCCTGTTCGATCAGCACCTGATACGTCAGATGGGAATGTGTCTGCCTTTTGTCAGCCATCGATGACACAGCCTTTCCGCATTTCAGTGCGGAAAATCGGGGATTCTGCTTCTGACTGGTGTTTGACGTGCCTGGTGGAAAATAGTAAACATGAAATCAGCAGCTCGCGGCAAAATCAAACGGGCGTACACTTTCAACCAACGGAGCGGTCAATTTGTGTGGTGGCTCGATTCGATGGTGAACCGGAATGATTGGATAATGAGCGCGGCAGGTTCGTCGCTGCGGAAGGATTTTGTTCCGAGACAGATCGGTCGCCATTGGGTGGGGTTGGGTGGCGAATGGCCGCGCCGGTGCAGCAGCATTGACCGTTTCAGCTGGGATGGAAGTGACGTAATCGGTAAACAGGCAAAAATGCTTCGAAATTCCCGTGTCCTCTCATACCGAACCACACCGTATTGCTTTCTTTCCTGGGCAAAGGGTGTCTGTCAAAGCGTGTTTACAATTTTGAAAAATCGAAAAGTTGACGGTACGATCACCCTTTGGATGTAAATGTTTCCATTGAGGGTAAAGAAGTTTGAGATTGTTGAATACACTCTAATTTTTTTTTGTCTCCCTAAGGTTACACGGAAAAAAAAATAACAATAAAAAAATTTTAAATAAGAAAATTTTACCAACAATCGGAAAATGGTTTCGTCCTGAAAAAAAGAAAAAAAAAATCGGTATCTCAAAAATAAAAATTAGAAAAATCAAAAGCTGAAATTCCCAAAATCGTCGAGTGGTGGAGCAGGGGGTGGTTCATCAAAGTGTGACAACTCGTACAAAAATGTCAGATGACATCGGGAAGATGGGGAGGCTGAAACTGGCAAATTATCGCGTGACGTATTCTGTGGACGGTCGAGCATTTTTGTACGTAGGTATTGTTTTCTTTCCTTGAAGTGAAGTGATCATAGAGGATGGAGATTTTTGCGTGGCTTTCTCAAGCAGAGATGCCAGATCTACAGATTTTTCTGCAATCCTGCAGATTTTCTCGCAGCTTTTCATACCGGACATATTTAAAATTTGTCCTCTATCATTCCATTACAAAGCAAAAGAGTTTGAGAGAGTTGGGTACACTCTTAATTTTTTTTTTTCCCCCTTCAAGGTTACACGGAAAAAAAATTCCCATAAAAATTGAAATAAAAATATTTTGACAACAGTCACAAAATCTCAAAATGCTTTCGTCCTCAAAAATCAAACATAGAAATTGCAAAAATCAAAAACTGAATTTCACAAAATCGTCCGTCGTCGTACAGATTTTCTCGAATCCCAGCTTACCGAATTGTATTAACAGACATTACAGGTTTTTCGAGCATGGTGCAGATAATACGGCCTACAGGAATGAAAAATACTGGAGAATTCTTACAGATTTTCGTCAAAAATCGGTCGTACGGATAGATGCAGATTCCAATGTGGCAACTCTGCTCCCCCGGTGGACAGCAGCGGGGGGGGACAACATCACGTGCTCTTCGCTCGGCCGCTTCTCGAAGTGGAGCAGCGTGGCAATTGTGGCTCTGCTTCTGGAACACCGCCGCGCCGTTGGGTTTGAATTTGCTAATCGGCAATTTGGGTCTCGTGGGAACGTCCATGAATCACGTCACGCTTCTACGGTGGAGAAGGGGGTGGCTCATCAAAGTGTGACAGCTCATACAAAAAATTTCTGAGGTTCCATACAAAGAGTGTGGCAACGGGGAGAGATGGGGAGGATGAAAATGGACAATTGTCCCGTGACGTAATTTGCGGACGCTCCCTCGCGGAGGAATTCCAAAACACCTCGAACATTCGGATGGATGCGCTCCTCTAGAAACCAGAAAGTCCGGCGCTCACCGATCCGCCCTTGGGCGACGAACTTCTGAATCCTGGTCTCGCGATCGGGGTTTGGCAAAAATCAAAAACCGCCAGCCAACAATTGCAGCCGACCCAAGTGGCTTGGGTGAGGGATGCTGACCGAGCAAACCACCCCAGCCCACTTCCACGCATGGTACGGTAGCGATGGCGGGTGGCGGGTGGGTTGGCGGTTACGGCAGCGGACGGGCGGGCGGCAGCGCAGAAGAGTTCTTTCGCATGGTCGAGTTAGAAATACGTCCGGCTGATTCCTGTTCGATCAGCACCTGATACGTCAGATGGGAATGTGTCTGCCTTTTGTCAGCCATCGATGACACAGCCTTTCCGCATTTCAGTGCGGAAAATCGGGGATTCTGCTTCTGACTGGTGTTTGACGTGCCTGGTGGAAAATAGTAAACATGAAATCAGCAGCTCGCGGCAAAATCAAACGGGCGTACACTTTCAACCAACGGAGCGGTCAATTTGTGTGGTGGCTCGATTCGATGGTGAACCGGAATGATTGGATAATGAGCGCGGCAGGTTCGTCGCTGCGGAAGGATTTTGTTCCGAGACAGATCGGTCGCCATTGGGTGGGGTTGGGTGGCGAATGGCCGCGCCGGTGCAGCAGCATTGACCGTTTCAGCTGGGATGGAAGTGACGTAATCGGTAAACAGGCAAAAATGCTTCGAAATTCCCGTGTCCTCTCATACCGAACCACACCGTATTGCTTTCTTTCCTGGGCAAAGGGTGTCTGTCAAAGCGTGTTTACAATTTTGAAAAATCGAAAAGTTGACGGTACGATCACCCTTTGGATGTAAATGTTTCCATTGAGGGTAAAGAAGTTTGAGATTGTTGAATACACTCTAATTTTTTTTTGTCTCCCTAAGGTTACACGGAAAAAAAAATAACAATAAAAAAATTTTAAATAAGAAAATTTTACCAACAATCGGAAAATGGTTTCGTCCTGAAAAAAAGAAAAAAAAAATCGGTATCTCAAAAATAAAAATTAGAAAAATCAAAAGCTGAAATTCCCAAAATCGTCGAGTGGTGGAGCAGGGGGTGGTTCATCAAAGTGTGACAACTCGTACAAAAATGTCAGATGACATCGGGAAGATGGGGAGGCTGAAACTGGCAAATTATCGCGTGACGTATTCTGTGGACGGTCGAGCATTTTTGTACGTAGGTATTGTTTTCTTTCCTTGAAGTGAAGTGATCATAGAGGATGGAGATTTTTGCGTGGCTTTCTCAAGCAGAGATGCCAGATCTACAGATTTTTCTGCAATCCTGCAGATTTTCTCGCAGCTTTTCATACCGGACATATTTAAAATTTGTCCTCTATCATTCCATTACAAAGCAAAAGAGTTTGAGAGAGTTGGGTACACTCTTAATTTTTTTTTTTCCCCCTTCAAGGTTACACGGAAAAAAAATTCCCATAAAAATTGAAATAAAAATATTTTGACAACAGTCACAAAATCTCAAAATGCTTTCGTCCTCAAAAATCAAACATAGAAATTGCAAAAATCAAAAACTGAATTTCACAAAATCGTCCGTCGTCGTACAGATTTTCTCGAATCCCAGCTTACCGAATTGTATTAACAGACATTACAGGTTTTTCGAGCATGGTGCAGATAATACGGCCTACAGGAATGAAAAATACTGGAGAATTCTTACAGATTTTCGTCAAAAATCGGTCGTACGGATAGATGCAGATTCCAATGTGGCAACTCTGCTCCCCCGGTGGACAGCAGCGGGGGGGGACAACATCACGTGCTCTTCGCTCGGCCGCTTCTCGAAGTGGAGCAGCGTGGCAATTGTGGCTCTGCTTCTGGAACACCGCCGCGCCGTTGGGTTTGAATTTGCTAATCGGCAATTTGGGTCTCGTGGGAACGTCCATGAATCACGTCACGCTTCTACGGTGGAGAAGGGGGTGGCTCATCAAAGTGTGACAGCTCATACAAAAAATTTCTGAGGTTCCATACAAAGAGTGTGGCAACGGGGAGAGATGGGGAGGATGAAAATGGACAATTGTCCCGTGACGTAATTTGCGGACGCTCCCTCGCGGAGGAATTCCAAAACACCTCGAACATTCGGATGGATGCGCTCCTCTAGAAACCAGAAAGTCCGGCGCTCACCGATCCGCCCTTGGGCGACGAACTTCTGAATCCCGGTCTCGCGATCGGGGTTTGGCAAAAATCAAAAACCGCCAGCCAACAATTGCAGCCGACCCAAGTGGCTTGGGTGAGGGATGCTGACCGAGCAAACCACCCCAGCCCACTTCCACGCATGGTACGGTAGCGATGGCGGGTGGCGGGTGGGTTGGCGGTTACGGCAGCGGACGGGCGGGCGGCAGCGCAGAAGAGTTCTTTCGCATGGTCGAGTTAGAAATACGTCCGGCTGATTCCTGTTCGATCAGCACCTGATACGTCAGATGGGAATGTGTCTGCCTTTTGTCAGCCATCGATGACACAGCCTTTCCGCATTTCAGTGCGGAAAATCGGGGATTCTGCTTCTGACTGGTGTTTGACGTGCCTGGTGGAAAATAGTAAACATGAAATCAGCAGCTCGCGGCAAAATCAAACGGGCGTACACTTTCAACCAACGGAGCGGTCAATTTGTGTGGTGGCTCGATTCGATGGTGAACCGGAATGATTGGATAATGAGCGCGGCAGGTTCGTCGCTGCGGAAGGATTTTGTTCCGAGACAGATCGGTCGCCATTGGGTGGGGTTGGGTGGCGAATGGCCGCGCCGGTGCAGCAGCATTGACCGTTTCAGCTGGGATGGAAGTGACGTAATCGGTAAACAGGCAAAAATGCTTCGAAATTCCCGTGTCCTCTCATACCGAACCACACCGTATTGCTTTCTTTCCTGGGCAAAGGGTGTCTGTCAAAGCGTGTTTACAATTTTGAAAAATCGAAAAGTTGACGGTACGATCACCCTTTGGATGTAAATGTTTCCATTGAGGGTAAAGAAGTTTGAGATTGTTGAATACACTCTAATTTTTTTTTGTCTCCCTAAGGTTACACGGAAAAAAAAATAACAATAAAAAAATTTTAAATAAGAAAATTTTACCAACAATCGGAAAATGGTTTCGTCCTGAAAAAAAGAAAAAAAAAATCGGTATCTCAAAAATAAAAATTAGAAAAATCAAAAGCTGAAATTCCCAAAATCGTCGAGTGGTGGAGCAGGGGGTGGTTCATCAAAGTGTGACAACTCGTACAAAAATGTCAGATGACATCGGGAAGATGGGGAGGCTGAAACTGGCAAATTATCGCGTGACGTATTCTGTGGACGGTCGAGCATTTTTGTACGTAGGTATTGTTTTCTTTCCTTGAAGTGAAGTGATCATAGAGGATGGAGATTTTTGCGTGGCTTTCTCAAGCAGAGATGCCAGATCTACAGATTTTTCTGCAATCCTGCAGATTTTCTCGCAGCTTTTCATACCGGACATATTTAAAATTTGTCCTCTATCATTCCATTACAAAGCAAAAGAGTTTGAGAGAGTTGGGTACACTCTTAATTTTTTTTTTTCCCCCTTCAAGGTTACACGGAAAAAAAATTCCCATAAAAATTGAAATAAAAATATTTTGACAACAGTCACAAAATCTCAAAATGCTTTCGTCCTCAAAAATCAAACATAGAAATTGCAAAAATCAAAAACTGAATTTCACAAAATCGTCCGTCGTCGTACAGATTTTCTCGAATCCCAGCTTACCGAATTGTATTAACAGACATTACAGGTTTTTCGAGCATGGTGCAGATAATACGGCCTACAGGAATGAAAAATACTGGAGAATTCTTACAGATTTTCGTCAAAAATCGGTCGTACGGATAGATGCAGATTCCAATGTGGCAACTCTGCTCCCCCGGTGGACAGCAGCGGGGGGGGACAACATCACGTGCTCTTCGCTCGGCCGCTTCTCGAAGTGGAGCAGCGTGGCAATTGTGGCTCTGCTTCTGGAACACCGCCGCGCCGTTGGGTTTGAATTTGCTAATCGGCAATTTGGGTCTCGTGGGAACGTCCATGAATCACGTCACGCTTCTACGGTGGAGAAGGGGGTGGCTCATCAAAGTGTGACAGCTCATACAAAAAATTTCTGAGGTTCCATACAAAGAGTGTGGCAACGGGGAGAGATGGGGAGGATGAAAATGGACAATTGTCCCGTGACGTAATTTGCGGACGCTCCCTCGCGGAGGAATTCCAAAACACCTCGAACATTCGGATGGATGCGCTCCTCTAGAAACCAGAAAGTCCGGCGCTCACCGATCCGCCCTTGGGCGACGAACTTCTGAATCCCGGTCTCGCGATCGGGGTTTGGCAAAAATCAAAAACCGCCAGCCAACAATTGCAGCCGACCCAAGTGGCTTGGGTGAGGGATGCTGACCGAGCAAACCACCCCAGCCCACTTCCACGCATGGTACGGTAGCGATGGCGGGTGGCGGGTGGGTTGGCGGTTACGGCAGCGGACGGGCGGGCGGCAGCGCAGAAGAGTTCTTTCGCATGGTCGAGTTAGAAATACGTCCGGCTGATTCCTGTTCGATCAGCACCTGATACGTCAGATGGGAATGTGTCTGCCTTTTGTCAGCCATCGATGACACAGCCTTTCCGCATTTCAGTGCGGAAAATCGGGGATTCTGCTTCTGACTGGTGTTTGACGTGCCTGGTGGAAAATAGTAAACATGAAATCAGCAGCTCGCGGCAAAATCAAACGGGCGTACACTTTCAACCAACGGAGCGGTCAATTTGTGTGGTGGCTCGATTCGATGGTGAACCGGAATGATTGGATAATGAGCGCGGCAGGTTCGTCGCTGCGGAAGGATTTTGTTCCGAGACAGATCGGTCGCCATTGGGTGGGGTTGGGTGGCGAATGGCCGCGCCGGTGCAGCAGCATTGACCGTTTCAGCTGGGATGGAAGTGACGTAATCGGTAAACAGGCAAAAATGCTTCGAAATTCCCGTGTCCTCTCATACCGAACCACACCGTATTGCTTTCTTTCCTGGGCAAAGGGTGTCTGTCAAAGCGTGTTTACAATTTTGAAAAATCGAAAAGTTGACGGTACGATCACCCTTTGGATGTAAATGTTTCCATTGAGGGTAAAGAAGTTTGAGATTGTTGAATACACTCTAATTTTTTTTTGTCTCCCTAAGGTTACACGGAAAAAAAAATAACAATAAAAAAATTTTAAATAAGAAAATTTTACCAACAATCGGAAAATGGTTTCGTCCTGAAAAAAAGAAAAAAAAAATCGGTATCTCAAAAATAAAAATTAGAAAAATCAAAAGCTGAAATTCCCAAAATCGTCGAGTGGTGGAGCAGGGGGTGGTTCATCAAAGTGTGACAACTCGTACAAAAATGTCAGATGACATCGGGAAGATGGGGAGGCTGAAACTGGCAAATTATCGCGTGACGTATTCTGTGGACGGTCGAGCATTTTTGTACGTAGGTATTGTTTTCTTTCCTTGAAGTGAAGTGATCATAGAGGATGGAGATTTTTGCGTGGCTTTCTCAAGCAGAGATGCCAGATCTACAGATTTTTCTGCAATCCTGCAGATTTTCTCGCAGCTTTTCATACCGGACATATTTAAAATTTGTCCTCTATCATTCCATTACAAAGCAAAAGAGTTTGAGAGAGTTGGGTACACTCTTAATTTTTTTTTTTCCCCCTTCAAGGTTACACGGAAAAAAAATTCCCATAAAAATTGAAATAAAAATATTTTGACAACAGTCACAAAATCTCAAAATGCTTTCGTCCTCAAAAATCAAACATAGAAATTGCAAAAATCAAAAACTGAATTTCACAAAATCGTCCGTCGTCGTACAGATTTTCTCGAATCCCAGCTTACCGAATTGTATTAACAGACATTACAGGTTTTTCGAGCATGGTGCAGATAATACGGCCTACAGGAATGAAAAATACTGGAGAATTCTTACAGATTTTCGTCAAAAATCGGTCGTACGGATAGATGCAGATTCCAATGTGGCAACTCTGCTCCCCCGGTGGACAGCAGCGGGGGGGGACAACATCACGTGCTCTTCGCTCGGCCGCTTCTCGAAGTGGAGCAGCGTGGCAATTGTGGCTCTGCTTCTGGAACACCGCCGCGCCGTTGGGTTTGAATTTGCTAATCGGCAATTTGGGTCTCGTGGGAACGTCCATGAATCACGTCACGCTTCTACGGTGGAGAAGGGGGTGGCTCATCAAAGTGTGACAGCTCATACAAAAAATTTCTGAGGTTCCATACAAAGAGTGTGGCAACGGGGAGAGATGGGGAGGATGAAAATGGACAATTGTCCCGTGACGTAATTTGCGGACGCTCCCTCGCGGAGGAATTCCAAAACACCTCGAACATTCGGATGGATGCGCTCCTCTAGAAACCAGAAAGTCCGGCGCTCACCGATCCGCCCTTGGGCGACGAACTTCTGAATCCTGGTCTCGCGATCGGGGTTTGGCAAAAATCAAAAACCGCCAGCCAACAATTGCAGCCGACCCAAGTGGCTTGGGTGAGGGATGCTGACCGAGCAAACCACCCCAGCCCACTTCCACGCATGGTACGGTAGCGATGGCGGGTGGCGGGTGGGTTGGCGGTTACGGCAGCGGACGGGCGGGCGGCAGCGCAGAAGAGTTCTTTCGCATGGTCGAGTTAGAAATACGTCCGGCTGATTCCTGTTCGATCAGCACCTGATACGTCAGATGGGAATGTGTCTGCCTTTTGTCAGCCATCGATGACACAGCCTTTCCGCATTTCAGTGCGGAAAATCGGGGATTCTGCTTCTGACTGGTGTTTGACGTGCCTGGTGGAAAATAGTAAACATGAAATCAGCAGCTCGCGGCAAAATCAAACGGGCGTACACTTTCAACCAACGGAGCGGTCAATTTGTGTGGTGGCTCGATTCGATGGTGAACCGGAATGATTGGATAATGAGCGCGGCAGGTTCGTCGCTGCGGAAGGATTTTGTTCCGAGACAGATCGGTCGCCATTGGGTGGGGTTGGGTGGCGAATGGCCGCGCCGGTGCAGCAGCATTGACCGTTTCAGCTGGGATGGAAGTGACGTAATCGGTAAACAGGCAAAAATGCTTCGAAATTCCCGTGTCCTCTCATACCGAACCACACCGTATTGCTTTCTTTCCTGGGCAAAGGGTGTCTGTCAAAGCGTGTTTACAATTTTGAAAAATCGAAAAGTTGACGGTACGATCACCCTTTGGATGTAAATGTTTCCATTGAGGGTAAAGAAGTTTGAGATTGTTGAATACACTCTAATTTTTTTTTGTCTCCCTAAGGTTACACGGAAAAAAAAATAACAATAAAAAAATTTTAAATAAGAAAATTTTACCAACAATCGGAAAATGGTTTCGTCCTGAAAAAAAGAAAAAAAAAATCGGTATCTCAAAAATAAAAATTAGAAAAATCAAAAGCTGAAATTCCCAAAATCGTCGAGTGGTGGAGCAGGGGGTGGTTCATCAAAGTGTGACAACTCGTACAAAAATGTCAGATGACATCGGGAAGATGGGGAGGCTGAAACTGGCAAATTATCGCGTGACGTATTCTGTGGACGGTCGAGCATTTTTGTACGTAGGTATTGTTTTCTTTCCTTGAAGTGAAGTGATCATAGAGGATGGAGATTTTTGCGTGGCTTTCTCAAGCAGAGATGCCAGATCTACAGATTTTTCTGCAATCCTGCAGATTTTCTCGCAGCTTTTCATACCGGACATATTTAAAATTTGTCCTCTATCATTCCATTACAAAGCAAAAGAGTTTGAGAGAGTTGGGTACACTCTTAATTTTTTTTTTTCCCCCTTCAAGGTTACACGGAAAAAAAATTCCCATAAAAATTGAAATAAAAATATTTTGACAACAGTCACAAAATCTCAAAATGCTTTCGTCCTCAAAAATCAAACATAGAAATTGCAAAAATCAAAAACTGAATTTCACAAAATCGTCCGTCGTCGTACAGATTTTCTCGAATCCCAGCTTACCGAATTGTATTAACAGACATTACAGGTTTTTCGAGCATGGTGCAGATAATACGGCCTACAGGAATGAAAAATACTGGAGAATTCTTACAGATTTTCGTCAAAAATCGGTCGTACGGATAGATGCAGATTCCAATGTGGCAACTCTGCTCCCCCGGTGGACAGCAGCGGGGGGGGACAACATCACGTGCTCTTCGCTCGGCCGCTTCTCGAAGTGGAGCAGCGTGGCAATTGTGGCTCTGCTTCTGGAACACCGCCGCGCCGTTGGGTTTGAATTTGCTAATCGGCAATTTGGGTCTCGTGGGAACGTCCATGAATCACGTCACGCTTCTACGGTGGAGAAGGGGGTGGCTCATCAAAGTGTGACAGCTCATACAAAAAATTTCTGAGGTTCCATACAAAGAGTGTGGCAACGGGGAGAGATGGGGAGGATGAAAATGGACAATTGTCCCGTGACGTAATTTGCGGACGCTCCCTCGCGGAGGAATTCCAAAACACCTCGAACATTCGGATGGATGCGCTCCTCTAGAAACCAGAAAGTCCGGCGCTCACCGATCCGCCCTTGGGCGACGAACTTCTGAATCCTGGTCTCGCGATCGGGGTTTGGCAAAAATCAAAAACCGCCAGCCAACAATTGCAGCCGACCCAAGTGGCTTGGGTGAGGGATGCTGACCGAGCAAACCACCCCAGCCCACTTCCACGCATGGTACGGTAGCGATGGCGGGTGGCGGGTGGGTTGGCGGTTACGGCAGCGGACGGGCGGGCGGCAGCGCAGAAGAGTTCTTTCGCATGGTCGAGTTAGAAATACGTCCGGCTGATTCCTGTTCGATCAGCACCTGATACGTCAGATGGGAATGTGTCTGCCTTTTGTCAGCCATCGATGACACAGCCTTTCCGCATTTCAGTGCGGAAAATCGGGGATTCTGCTTCTGACTGGTGTTTGACGTGCCTGGTGGAAAATAGTAAACATGAAATCAGCAGCTCGCGGCAAAATCAAACGGGCGTACACTTTCAACCAACGGAGCGGTCAATTTGTGTGGTGGCTCGATTCGATGGTGAACCGGAATGATTGGATAATGAGCGCGGCAGGTTCGTCGCTGCGGAAGGATTTTGTTCCGAGACAGATCGGTCGCCATTGGGTGGGGTTGGGTGGCGAATGGCCGCGCCGGTGCAGCAGCATTGACCGTTTCAGCTGGGATGGAAGTGACGTAATCGGTAAACAGGCAAAAATGCTTCGAAATTCCCGTGTCCTCTCATACCGAACCACACCGTATTGCTTTCTTTCCTGGGCAAAGGGTGTCTGTCAAAGCGTGTTTACAATTTTGAAAAATCGAAAAGTTGACGGTACGATCACCCTTTGGATGTAAATGTTTCCATTGAGGGTAAAGAAGTTTGAGATTGTTGAATACACTCTAATTTTTTTTTGTCTCCCTAAGGTTACACGGAAAAAAAAATAACAATAAAAAAATTTTAAATAAGAAAATTTTACCAACAATCGGAAAATGGTTTCGTCCTGAAAAAAAGAAAAAAAAAATCGGTATCTCAAAAATAAAAATTAGAAAAATCAAAAGCTGAAATTCCCAAAATCGTCGAGTGGTGGAGCAGGGGGTGGTTCATCAAAGTGTGACAACTCGTACAAAAATGTCAGATGACATCGGGAAGATGGGGAGGCTGAAACTGGCAAATTATCGCGTGACGTATTCTGTGGACGGTCGAGCATTTTTGTACGTAGGTATTGTTTTCTTTCCTTGAAGTGAAGTGATCATAGAGGATGGAGATTTTTGCGTGGCTTTCTCAAGCAGAGATGCCAGATCTACAGATTTTTCTGCAATCCTGCAGATTTTCTCGCAGCTTTTCATACCGGACATATTTAAAATTTGTCCTCTATCATTCCATTACAAAGCAAAAGAGTTTGAGAGAGTTGGGTACACTCTTAATTTTTTTTTTTCCCCCTTCAAGGTTACACGGAAAAAAAATTCCCATAAAAATTGAAATAAAAATATTTTGACAACAGTCACAAAATCTCAAAATGCTTTCGTCCTCAAAAATCAAACATAGAAATTGCAAAAATCAAAAACTGAATTTCACAAAATCGTCCGTCGTCGTACAGATTTTCTCGAATCCCAGCTTACCGAATTGTATTAACAGACATTACAGGTTTTTCGAGCATGGTGCAGATAATACGGCCTACAGGAATGAAAAATACTGGAGAATTCTTACAGATTTTCGTCAAAAATCGGTCGTACGGATAGATGCAGATTCCAATGTGGCAACTCTGCTCCCCCGGTGGACAGCAGCGGGGGGGGACAACATCACGTGCTCTTCGCTCGGCCGCTTCTCGAAGTGGAGCAGCGTGGCAATTGTGGCTCTGCTTCTGGAACACCGCCGCGCCGTTGGGTTTGAATTTGCTAATCGGCAATTTGGGTCTCGTGGGAACGTCCATGAATCACGTCACGCTTCTACGGTGGAGAAGGGGGTGGCTCATCAAAGTGTGACAGCTCATACAAAAAATTTCTGAGGTTCCATACAAAGAGTGTGGCAACGGGGAGAGATGGGGAGGATGAAAATGGACAATTGTCCCGTGACGTAATTTGCGGACGCTCCCTCGCGGAGGAATTCCAAAACACCTCGAACATTCGGATGGATGCGCTCCTCTAGAAACCAGAAAGTCCGGCGCTCACCGATCCGCCCTTGGGCGACGAACTTCTGAATCCTGGTCTCGCGATCGGGGTTTGGCAAAAATCAAAAACCGCCAGCCAACAATTGCAGCCGACCCAAGTGGCTTGGGTGAGGGATGCTGACCGAGCAAACCACCCCAGCCCACTTCCACGCATGGTACGGTAGCGATGGCGGGTGGCGGGTGGGTTGGCGGTTACGGCAGCGGACGGGCGGGCGGCAGCGCAGAAGAGTTCTTTCGCATGGTCGAGTTAGAAATACGTCCGGCTGATTCCTGTTCGATCAGCACCTGATACGTCAGATGGGAATGTGTCTGCCTTTTGTCAGCCATCGATGACACAGCCTTTCCGCATTTCAGTGCGGAAAATCGGGGATTCTGCTTCTGACTGGTGTTTGACGTGCCTGGTGGAAAATAGTAAACATGAAATCAGCAGCTCGCGGCAAAATCAAACGGGCGTACACTTTCAACCAACGGAGCGGTCAATTTGTGTGGTGGCTCGATTCGATGGTGAACCGGAATGATTGGATAATGAGCGCGGCAGGTTCGTCGCTGCGGAAGGATTTTGTTCCGAGACAGATCGGTCGCCATTGGGTGGGGTTGGGTGGCGAATGGCCGCGCCGGTGCAGCAGCATTGACCGTTTCAGCTGGGATGGAAGTGACGTAATCGGTAAACAGGCAAAAATGCTTCGAAATTCCCGTGTCCTCTCATACCGAACCACACCGTATTGCTTTCTTTCCTGGGCAAAGGGTGTCTGTCAAAGCGTGTTTACAATTTTGAAAAATCGAAAAGTTGACGGTACGATCACCCTTTGGATGTAAATGTTTCCATTGAGGGTAAAGAAGTTTGAGATTGTTGAATACACTCTAATTTTTTTTTGTCTCCCTAAGGTTACACGGAAAAAAAAATAACAATAAAAAAATTTTAAATAAGAAAATTTTACCAACAATCGGAAAATGGTTTCGTCCTGAAAAAAAGAAAAAAAAAATCGGTATCTCAAAAATAAAAATTAGAAAAATCAAAAGCTGAAATTCCCAAAATCGTCGAGTGGTGGAGCAGGGGGTGGTTCATCAAAGTGTGACAACTCGTACAAAAATGTCAGATGACATCGGGAAGATGGGGAGGCTGAAACTGGCAAATTATCGCGTGACGTATTCTGTGGACGGTCGAGCATTTTTGTACGTAGGTATTGTTTTCTTTCCTTGAAGTGAAGTGATCATAGAGGATGGAGATTTTTGCGTGGCTTTCTCAAGCAGAGATGCCAGATCTACAGATTTTTCTGCAATCCTGCAGATTTTCTCGCAGCTTTTCATACCGGACATATTTAAAATTTGTCCTCTATCATTCCATTACAAAGCAAAAGAGTTTGAGAGAGTTGGGTACACTCTTAATTTTTTTTTTTCCCCCTTCAAGGTTACACGGAAAAAAAATTCCCATAAAAATTGAAATAAAAATATTTTGACAACAGTCACAAAATCTCAAAATGCTTTCGTCCTCAAAAATCAAACATAGAAATTGCAAAAATCAAAAACTGAATTTCACAAAATCGTCCGTCGTCGTACAGATTTTCTCGAATCCCAGCTTACCGAATTGTATTAACAGACATTACAGGTTTTTCGAGCATGGTGCAGATAATACGGCCTACAGGAATGAAAAATACTGGAGAATTCTTACAGATTTTCGTCAAAAATCGGTCGTACGGATAGATGCAGATTCCAATGTGGCAACTCTGCTCCCCCGGTGGACAGCAGCGGGGGGGGACAACATCACGTGCTCTTCGCTCGGCCGCTTCTCGAAGTGGAGCAGCGTGGCAATTGTGGCTCTGCTTCTGGAACACCGCCGCGCCGTTGGGTTTGAATTTGCTAATCGGCAATTTGGGTCTCGTGGGAACGTCCATGAATCACGTCACGCTTCTACGGTGGAGAAGGGGGTGGCTCATCAAAGTGTGACAGCTCATACAAAAAATTTCTGAGGTTCCATACAAAGAGTGTGGCAACGGGGAGAGATGGGGAGGATGAAAATGGACAATTGTCCCGTGACGTAATTTGCGGACGCTCCCTCGCGGAGGAATTCCAAAACACCTCGAACATTCGGATGGATGCGCTCCTCTAGAAACCAGAAAGTCCGGCGCTCACCGATCCGCCCTTGGGCGACGAACTTCTGAATCCTGGTCTCGCGATCGGGGTTTGGCAAAAATCAAAAACCGCCAGCCAACAATTGCAGCCGACCCAAGTGGCTTGGGTGAGGGATGCTGACCGAGCAAACCACCCCAGCCCACTTCCACGCATGGTACGGTAGCGATGGCGGGTGGCGGGTGGGTTGGCGGTTACGGCAGCGGACGGGCGGGCGGCAGCGCAGAAGAGTTCTTTCGCATGGTCGAGTTAGAAATACGTCCGGCTGATTCCTGTTCGATCAGCACCTGATACGTCAGATGGGAATGTGTCTGCCTTTTGTCAGCCATCGATGACACAGCCTTTCCGCATTTCAGTGCGGAAAATCGGGGATTCTGCTTCTGACTGGTGTTTGACGTGCCTGGTGGAAAATAGTAAACATGAAATCAGCAGCTCGCGGCAAAATCAAACGGGCGTACACTTTCAACCAACGGAGCGGTCAATTTGTGTGGTGGCTCGATTCGATGGTGAACCGGAATGATTGGATAATGAGCGCGGCAGGTTCGTCGCTGCGGAAGGATTTTGTTCCGAGACAGATCGGTCGCCATTGGGTGGGGTTGGGTGGCGAATGGCCGCGCCGGTGCAGCAGCATTGACCGTTTCAGCTGGGATGGAAGTGACGTAATCGGTAAACAGGCAAAAATGCTTCGAAATTCCCGTGTCCTCTCATACCGAACCACACCGTATTGCTTTCTTTCCTGGGCAAAGGGTGTCTGTCAAAGCGTGTTTACAATTTTGAAAAATCGAAAAGTTGACGGTACGATCACCCTTTGGATGTAAATGTTTCCATTGAGGGTAAAGAAGTTTGAGATTGTTGAATACACTCTAATTTTTTTTTGTCTCCCTAAGGTTACACGGAAAAAAAAATAACAATAAAAAAATTTTAAATAAGAAAATTTTACCAACAATCGGAAAATGGTTTCGTCCTGAAAAAAAGAAAAAAAAAATCGGTATCTCAAAAATAAAAATTAGAAAAATCAAAAGCTGAAATTCCCAAAATCGTCGAGTGGTGGAGCAGGGGGTGGTTCATCAAAGTGTGACAACTCGTACAAAAATGTCAGATGACATCGGGAAGATGGGGAGGCTGAAACTGGCAAATTATCGCGTGACGTATTCTGTGGACGGTCGAGCATTTTTGTACGTAGGTATTGTTTTCTTTCCTTGAAGTGAAGTGATCATAGAGGATGGAGATTTTTGCGTGGCTTTCTCAAGCAGAGATGCCAGATCTACAGATTTTTCTGCAATCCTGCAGATTTTCTCGCAGCTTTTCATACCGGACATATTTAAAATTTGTCCTCTATCATTCCATTACAAAGCAAAAGAGTTTGAGAGAGTTGGGTACACTCTTAATTTTTTTTTTTCCCCCTTCAAGGTTACACGGAAAAAAAATTCCCATAAAAATTGAAATAAAAATATTTTGACAACAGTCACAAAATCTCAAAATGCTTTCGTCCTCAAAAATCAAACATAGAAATTGCAAAAATCAAAAACTGAATTTCACAAAATCGTCCGTCGTCGTACAGATTTTCTCGAATCCCAGCTTACCGAATTGTATTAACAGACATTACAGGTTTTTCGAGCATGGTGCAGATAATACGGCCTACAGGAATGAAAAATACTGGAGAATTCTTACAGATTTTCGTCAAAAATCGGTCGTACGGATAGATGCAGATTCCAATGTGGCAACTCTGCTCCCCCGGTGGACAGCAGCGGGGGGGGACAACATCACGTGCTCTTCGCTCGGCCGCTTCTCGAAGTGGAGCAGCGTGGCAATTGTGGCTCTGCTTCTGGAACACCGCCGCGCCGTTGGGTTTGAATTTGCTAATCGGCAATTTGGGTCTCGTGGGAACGTCCATGAATCACGTCACGCTTCTACGGTGGAGAAGGGGGTGGCTCATCAAAGTGTGACAGCTCATACAAAAAATTTCTGAGGTTCCATACAAAGAGTGTGGCAACGGGGAGAGATGGGGAGGATGAAAATGGACAATTGTCCCGTGACGTAATTTGCGGACGCTCCCTCGCGGAGGAATTCCAAAACACCTCGAACATTCGGATGGATGCGCTCCTCTAGAAACCAGAAAGTCCGGCGCTCACCGATCCGCCCTTGGGCGACGAACTTCTGAATCCTGGTCTCGCGATCGGGGTTTGGCAAAAATCAAAAACCGCCAGCCAACAATTGCAGCCGACCCAAGTGGCTTGGGTGAGGGATGCTGACCGAGCAAACCACCCCAGCCCACTTCCACGCATGGTACGGTAGCGATGGCGGGTGGCGGGTGGGTTGGCGGTTACGGCAGCGGACGGGCGGGCGGCAGCGCAGAAGAGTTCTTTCGCATGGTCGAGTTAGAAATACGTCCGGCTGATTCCTGTTCGATCAGCACCTGATACGTCAGATGGGAATGTGTCTGCCTTTTGTCAGCCATCGATGACACAGCCTTTCCGCATTTCAGTGCGGAAAATCGGGGATTCTGCTTCTGACTGGTGTTTGACGTGCCTGGTGGAAAATAGTAAACATGAAATCAGCAGCTCGCGGCAAAATCAAACGGGCGTACACTTTCAACCAACGGAGCGGTCAATTTGTGTGGTGGCTCGATTCGATGGTGAACCGGAATGATTGGATAATGAGCGCGGCAGGTTCGTCGCTGCGGAAGGATTTTGTTCCGAGACAGATCGGTCGCCATTGGGTGGGGTTGGGTGGCGAATGGCCGCGCCGGTGCAGCAGCATTGACCGTTTCAGCTGGGATGGAAGTGACGTAATCGGTAAACAGGCAAAAATGCTTCGAAATTCCCGTGTCCTCTCATACCGAACCACACCGTATTGCTTTCTTTCCTGGGCAAAGGGTGTCTGTCAAAGCGTGTTTACAATTTTGAAAAATCGAAAAGTTGACGGTACGATCACCCTTTGGATGTAAATGTTTCCATTGAGGGTAAAGAAGTTTGAGATTGTTGAATACACTCTAATTTTTTTTTGTCTCCCTAAGGTTACACGGAAAAAAAAATAACAATAAAAAAATTTTAAATAAGAAAATTTTACCAACAATCGGAAAATGGTTTCGTCCTGAAAAAAAGAAAAAAAAAATCGGTATCTCAAAAATAAAAATTAGAAAAATCAAAAGCTGAAATTCCCAAAATCGTCGAGTGGTGGAGCAGGGGGTGGTTCATCAAAGTGTGACAACTCGTACAAAAATGTCAGATGACATCGGGAAGATGGGGAGGCTGAAACTGGCAAATTATCGCGTGACGTATTCTGTGGACGGTCGAGCATTTTTGTACGTAGGTATTGTTTTCTTTCCTTGAAGTGAAGTGATCATAGAGGATGGAGATTTTTGCGTGGCTTTCTCAAGCAGAGATGCCAGATCTACAGATTTTTCTGCAATCCTGCAGATTTTCTCGCAGCTTTTCATACCGGACATATTTAAAATTTGTCCTCTATCATTCCATTACAAAGCAAAAGAGTTTGAGAGAGTTGGGTACACTCTTAATTTTTTTTTTTCCCCCTTCAAGGTTACACGGAAAAAAAATTCCCATAAAAATTGAAATAAAAATATTTTGACAACAGTCACAAAATCTCAAAATGCTTTCGTCCTCAAAAATCAAACATAGAAATTGCAAAAATCAAAAACTGAATTTCACAAAATCGTCCGTCGTCGTACAGATTTTCTCGAATCCCAGCTTACCGAATTGTATTAACAGACATTACAGGTTTTTCGAGCATGGTGCAGATAATACGGCCTACAGGAATGAAAAATACTGGAGAATTCTTACAGATTTTCGTCAAAAATCGGTCGTACGGATAGATGCAGATTCCAATGTGGCAACTCTGCTCCCCCGGTGGACAGCAGCGGGGGGGGACAACATCACGTGCTCTTCGCTCGGCCGCTTCTCGAAGTGGAGCAGCGTGGCAATTGTGGCTCTGCTTCTGGAACACCGCCGCGCCGTTGGGTTTGAATTTGCTAATCGGCAATTTGGGTCTCGTGGGAACGTCCATGAATCACGTCACGCTTCTACGGTGGAGAAGGGGGTGGCTCATCAAAGTGTGACAGCTCATACAAAAAATTTCTGAGGTTCCATACAAAGAGTGTGGCAACGGGGAGAGATGGGGAGGATGAAAATGGACAATTGTCCCGTGACGTAATTTGCGGACGCTCCCTCGCGGAGGAATTCCAAAACACCTCGAACATTCGGATGGATGCGCTCCTCTAGAAACCAGAAAGTCCGGCGCTCACCGATCCGCCCTTGGGCGACGAACTTCTGAATCCTGGTCTCGCGATCGGGGTTTGGCAAAAATCAAAAACCGCCAGCCAACAATTGCAGCCGACCCAAGTGGCTTGGGTGAGGGATGCTGACCGAGCAAACCACCCCAGCCCACTTCCACGCATGGTACGGTAGCGATGGCGGGTGGCGGGTGGGTTGGCGGTTACGGCAGCGGACGGGCGGGCGGCAGCGCAGAAGAGTTCTTTCGCATGGTCGAGTTAGAAATACGTCCGGCTGATTCCTGTTCGATCAGCACCTGATACGTCAGATGGGAATGTGTCTGCCTTTTGTCAGCCATCGATGACACAGCCTTTCCGCATTTCAGTGCGGAAAATCGGGGATTCTGCTTCTGACTGGTGTTTGACGTGCCTGGTGGAAAATAGTAAACATGAAATCAGCAGCTCGCGGCAAAATCAAACGGGCGTACACTTTCAACCAACGGAGCGGTCAATTTGTGTGGTGGCTCGATTCGATGGTGAACCGGAATGATTGGATAATGAGCGCGGCAGGTTCGTCGCTGCGGAAGGATTTTGTTCCGAGACAGATCGGTCGCCATTGGGTGGGGTTGGGTGGCGAATGGCCGCGCCGGTGCAGCAGCATTGACCGTTTCAGCTGGGATGGAAGTGACGTAATCGGTAAACAGGCAAAAATGCTTCGAAATTCCCGTGTCCTCTCATACCGAACCACACCGTATTGCTTTCTTTCCTGGGCAAAGGGTGTCTGTCAAAGCGTGTTTACAATTTTGAAAAATCGAAAAGTTGACGGTACGATCACCCTTTGGATGTAAATGTTTCCATTGAGGGTAAAGAAGTTTGAGATTGTTGAATACACTCTAATTTTTTTTTGTCTCCCTAAGGTTACACGGAAAAAAAAATAACAATAAAAAAATTTTAAATAAGAAAATTTTACCAACAATCGGAAAATGGTTTCGTCCTGAAAAAAAGAAAAAAAAAATCGGTATCTCAAAAATAAAAATTAGAAAAATCAAAAGCTGAAATTCCCAAAATCGTCGAGTGGTGGAGCAGGGGGTGGTTCATCAAAGTGTGACAACTCGTACAAAAATGTCAGATGACATCGGGAAGATGGGGAGGCTGAAACTGGCAAATTATCGCGTGACGTATTCTGTGGACGGTCGAGCATTTTTGTACGTAGGTATTGTTTTCTTTCCTTGAAGTGAAGTGATCATAGAGGATGGAGATTTTTGCGTGGCTTTCTCAAGCAGAGATGCCAGATCTACAGATTTTTCTGCAATCCTGCAGATTTTCTCGCAGCTTTTCATACCGGACATATTTAAAATTTGTCCTCTATCATTCCATTACAAAGCAAAAGAGTTTGAGAGAGTTGGGTACACTCTTAATTTTTTTTTTTCCCCCTTCAAGGTTACACGGAAAAAAAATTCCCATAAAAATTGAAATAAAAATATTTTGACAACAGTCACAAAATCTCAAAATGCTTTCGTCCTCAAAAATCAAACATAGAAATTGCAAAAATCAAAAACTGAATTTCACAAAATCGTCCGTCGTCGTACAGATTTTCTCGAATCCCAGCTTACCGAATTGTATTAACAGACATTACAGGTTTTTCGAGCATGGTGCAGATAATACGGCCTACAGGAATGAAAAATACTGGAGAATTCTTACAGATTTTCGTCAAAAATCGGTCGTACGGATAGATGCAGATTCCAATGTGGCAACTCTGCTCCCCCGGTGGACAGCAGCGGGGGGGGACAACATCACGTGCTCTTCGCTCGGCCGCTTCTCGAAGTGGAGCAGCGTGGCAATTGTGGCTCTGCTTCTGGAACACCGCCGCGCCGTTGGGTTTGAATTTGCTAATCGGCAATTTGGGTCTCGTGGGAACGTCCATGAATCACGTCACGCTTCTACGGTGGAGAAGGGGGTGGCTCATCAAAGTGTGACAGCTCATACAAAAAATTTCTGAGGTTCCATACAAAGAGTGTGGCAACGGGGAGAGATGGGGAGGATGAAAATGGACAATTGTCCCGTGACGTAATTTGCGGACGCTCCCTCGCGGAGGAATTCCAAAACACCTCGAACATTCGGATGGATGCGCTCCTCTAGAAACCAGAAAGTCCGGCGCTCACCGATCCGCCCTTGGGCGACGAACTTCTGAATCCTGGTCTCGCGATCGGGGTTTGGCAAAAATCAAAAACCGCCAGCCAACAATTGCAGCCGACCCAAGTGGCTTGGGTGAGGGATGCTGACCGAGCAAACCACCCCAGCCCACTTCCACGCATGGTACGGTAGCGATGGCGGGTGGCGGGTGGGTTGGCGGTTACGGCAGCGGACGGGCGGGCGGCAGCGCAGAAGAGTTCTTTCGCATGGTCGAGTTAGAAATACGTCCGGCTGATTCCTGTTCGATCAGCACCTGATACGTCAGATGGGAATGTGTCTGCCTTTTGTCAGCCATCGATGACACAGCCTTTCCGCATTTCAGTGCGGAAAATCGGGGATTCTGCTTCTGACTGGTGTTTGACGTGCCTGGTGGAAAATAGTAAACATGAAATCAGCAGCTCGCGGCAAAATCAAACGGGCGTACACTTTCAACCAACGGAGCGGTCAATTTGTGTGGTGGCTCGATTCGATGGTGAACCGGAATGATTGGATAATGAGCGCGGCAGGTTCGTCGCTGCGGAAGGATTTTGTTCCGAGACAGATCGGTCGCCATTGGGTGGGGTTGGGTGGCGAATGGCCGCGCCGGTGCAGCAGCATTGACCGTTTCAGCTGGGATGGAAGTGACGTAATCGGTAAACAGGCAAAAATGCTTCGAAATTCCCGTGTCCTCTCATACCGAACCACACCGTATTGCTTTCTTTCCTGGGCAAAGGGTGTCTGTCAAAGCGTGTTTACAATTTTGAAAAATCGAAAAGTTGACGGTACGATCACCCTTTGGATGTAAATGTTTCCATTGAGGGTAAAGAAGTTTGAGATTGTTGAATACACTCTAATTTTTTTTTGTCTCCCTAAGGTTACACGGAAAAAAAAATAACAATAAAAAAATTTTAAATAAGAAAATTTTACCAACAATCGGAAAATGGTTTCGTCCTGAAAAAAAGAAAAAAAAAATCGGTATCTCAAAAATAAAAATTAGAAAAATCAAAAGCTGAAATTCCCAAAATCGTCGAGTGGTGGAGCAGGGGGTGGTTCATCAAAGTGTGACAACTCGTACAAAAATGTCAGATGACATCGGGAAGATGGGGAGGCTGAAACTGGCAAATTATCGCGTGACGTATTCTGTGGACGGTCGAGCATTTTTGTACGTAGGTATTGTTTTCTTTCCTTGAAGTGAAGTGATCATAGAGGATGGAGATTTTTGCGTGGCTTTCTCAAGCAGAGATGCCAGATCTACAGATTTTTCTGCAATCCTGCAGATTTTCTCGCAGCTTTTCATACCGGACATATTTAAAATTTGTCCTCTATCATTCCATTACAAAGCAAAAGAGTTTGAGAGAGTTGGGTACACTCTTAATTTTTTTTTTTCCCCCTTCAAGGTTACACGGAAAAAAAATTCCCATAAAAATTGAAATAAAAATATTTTGACAACAGTCACAAAATCTCAAAATGCTTTCGTCCTCAAAAATCAAACATAGAAATTGCAAAAATCAAAAACTGAATTTCACAAAATCGTCCGTCGTCGTACAGATTTTCTCGAATCCCAGCTTACCGAATTGTATTAACAGACATTACAGGTTTTTCGAGCATGGTGCAGATAATACGGCCTACAGGAATGAAAAATACTGGAGAATTCTTACAGATTTTCGTCAAAAATCGGTCGTACGGATAGATGCAGATTCCAATGTGGCAACTCTGCTCCCCCGGTGGACAGCAGCGGGGGGGGACAACATCACGTGCTCTTCGCTCGGCCGCTTCTCGAAGTGGAGCAGCGTGGCAATTGTGGCTCTGCTTCTGGAACACCGCCGCGCCGTTGGGTTTGAATTTGCTAATCGGCAATTTGGGTCTCGTGGGAACGTCCATGAATCACGTCACGCTTCTACGGTGGAGAAGGGGGTGGCTCATCAAAGTGTGACAGCTCATACAAAAAATTTCTGAGGTTCCATACAAAGAGTGTGGCAACGGGGAGAGATGGGGAGGATGAAAATGGACAATTGTCCCGTGACGTAATTTGCGGACGCTCCCTCGCGGAGGAATTCCAAAACACCTCGAACATTCGGATGGATGCGCTCCTCTAGAAACCAGAAAGTCCGGCGCTCACCGATCCGCCCTTGGGCGACGAACTTCTGAATCCTGGTCTCGCGATCGGGGTTTGGCAAAAATCAAAAACCGCCAGCCAACAATTGCAGCCGACCCAAGTGGCTTGGGTGAGGGATGCTGACCGAGCAAACCACCCCAGCCCACTTCCACGCATGGTACGGTAGCGATGGCGGGTGGCGGGTGGGTTGGCGGTTACGGCAGCGGACGGGCGGGCGGCAGCGCAGAAGAGTTCTTTCGCATGGTCGAGTTAGAAATACGTCCGGCTGATTCCTGTTCGATCAGCACCTGATACGTCAGATGGGAATGTGTCTGCCTTTTGTCAGCCATCGATGACACAGCCTTTCCGCATTTCAGTGCGGAAAATCGGGGATTCTGCTTCTGACTGGTGTTTGACGTGCCTGGTGGAAAATAGTAAACATGAAATCAGCAGCTCGCGGCAAAATCAAACGGGCGTACACTTTCAACCAACGGAGCGGTCAATTTGTGTGGTGGCTCGATTCGATGGTGAACCGGAATGATTGGATAATGAGCGCGGCAGGTTCGTCGCTGCGGAAGGATTTTGTTCCGAGACAGATCGGTCGCCATTGGGTGGGGTTGGGTGGCGAATGGCCGCGCCGGTGCAGCAGCATTGACCGTTTCAGCTGGGATGGAAGTGACGTAATCGGTAAACAGGCAAAAATGCTTCGAAATTCCCGTGTCCTCTCATACCGAACCACACCGTATTGCTTTCTTTCCTGGGCAAAGGGTGTCTGTCAAAGCGTGTTTACAATTTTGAAAAATCGAAAAGTTGACGGTACGATCACCCTTTGGATGTAAATGTTTCCATTGAGGGTAAAGAAGTTTGAGATTGTTGAATACACTCTAATTTTTTTTTGTCTCCCTAAGGTTACACGGAAAAAAAAATAACAATAAAAAAATTTTAAATAAGAAAATTTTACCAACAATCGGAAAATGGTTTCGTCCTGAAAAAAAGAAAAAAAAAATCGGTATCTCAAAAATAAAAATTAGAAAAATCAAAAGCTGAAATTCCCAAAATCGTCGAGTGGTGGAGCAGGGGGTGGTTCATCAAAGTGTGACAACTCGTACAAAAATGTCAGATGACATCGGGAAGATGGGGAGGCTGAAACTGGCAAATTATCGCGTGACGTATTCTGTGGACGGTCGAGCATTTTTGTACGTAGGTATTGTTTTCTTTCCTTGAAGTGAAGTGATCATAGAGGATGGAGATTTTTGCGTGGCTTTCTCAAGCAGAGATGCCAGATCTACAGATTTTTCTGCAATCCTGCAGATTTTCTCGCAGCTTTTCATACCGGACATATTTAAAATTTGTCCTCTATCATTCCATTACAAAGCAAAAGAGTTTGAGAGAGTTGGGTACACTCTTAATTTTTTTTTTTCCCCCTTCAAGGTTACACGGAAAAAAAATTCCCATAAAAATTGAAATAAAAATATTTTGACAACAGTCACAAAATCTCAAAATGCTTTCGTCCTCAAAAATCAAACATAGAAATTGCAAAAATCAAAAACTGAATTTCACAAAATCGTCCGTCGTCGTACAGATTTTCTCGAATCCCAGCTTACCGAATTGTATTAACAGACATTACAGGTTTTTCGAGCATGGTGCAGATAATACGGCCTACAGGAATGAAAAATACTGGAGAATTCTTACAGATTTTCGTCAAAAATCGGTCGTACGGATAGATGCAGATTCCAATGTGGCAACTCTGCTCCCCCGGTGGACAGCAGCGGGGGGGGACAACATCACGTGCTCTTCGCTCGGCCGCTTCTCGAAGTGGAGCAGCGTGGCAATTGTGGCTCTGCTTCTGGAACACCGCCGCGCCGTTGGGTTTGAATTTGCTAATCGGCAATTTGGGTCTCGTGGGAACGTCCATGAATCACGTCACGCTTCTACGGTGGAGAAGGGGGTGGCTCATCAAAGTGTGACAGCTCATACAAAAAATTTCTGAGGTTCCATACAAAGAGTGTGGCAACGGGGAGAGATGGGGAGGATGAAAATGGACAATTGTCCCGTGACGTAATTTGCGGACGCTCCCTCGCGGAGGAATTCCAAAACACCTCGAACATTCGGATGGATGCGCTCCTCTAGAAACCAGAAAGTCCGGCGCTCACCGATCCGCCCTTGGGCGACGAACTTCTGAATCCTGGTCTCGCGATCGGGGTTTGGCAAAAATCAAAAACCGCCAGCCAACAATTGCAGCCGACCCAAGTGGCTTGGGTGAGGGATGCTGACCGAGCAAACCACCCCAGCCCACTTCCACGCATGGTACGGTAGCGATGGCGGGTGGCGGGTGGGTTGGCGGTTACGGCAGCGGACGGGCGGGCGGCAGCGCAGAAGAGTTCTTTCGCATGGTCGAGTTAGAAATACGTCCGGCTGATTCCTGTTCGATCAGCACCTGATACGTCAGATGGGAATGTGTCTGCCTTTTGTCAGCCATCGATGACACAGCCTTTCCGCATTTCAGTGCGGAAAATCGGGGATTCTGCTTCTGACTGGTGTTTGACGTGCCTGGTGGAAAATAGTAAACATGAAATCAGCAGCTCGCGGCAAAATCAAACGGGCGTACACTTTCAACCAACGGAGCGGTCAATTTGTGTGGTGGCTCGATTCGATGGTGAACCGGAATGATTGGATAATGAGCGCGGCAGGTTCGTCGCTGCGGAAGGATTTTGTTCCGAGACAGATCGGTCGCCATTGGGTGGGGTTGGGTGGCGAATGGCCGCGCCGGTGCAGCAGCATTGACCGTTTCAGCTGGGATGGAAGTGACGTAATCGGTAAACAGGCAAAAATGCTTCGAAATTCCCGTGTCCTCTCATACCGAACCACACCGTATTGCTTTCTTTCCTGGGCAAAGGGTGTCTGTCAAAGCGTGTTTACAATTTTGAAAAATCGAAAAGTTGACGGTACGATCACCCTTTGGATGTAAATGTTTCCATTGAGGGTAAAGAAGTTTGAGATTGTTGAATACACTCTAATTTTTTTTTGTCTCCCTAAGGTTACACGGAAAAAAAAATAACAATAAAAAAATTTTAAATAAGAAAATTTTACCAACAATCGGAAAATGGTTTCGTCCTGAAAAAAAGAAAAAAAAAATCGGTATCTCAAAAATAAAAATTAGAAAAATCAAAAGCTGAAATTCCCAAAATCGTCGAGTGGTGGAGCAGGGGGTGGTTCATCAAAGTGTGACAACTCGTACAAAAATGTCAGATGACATCGGGAAGATGGGGAGGCTGAAACTGGCAAATTATCGCGTGACGTATTCTGTGGACGGTCGAGCATTTTTGTACGTAGGTATTGTTTTCTTTCCTTGAAGTGAAGTGATCATAGAGGATGGAGATTTTTGCGTGGCTTTCTCAAGCAGAGATGCCAGATCTACAGATTTTTCTGCAATCCTGCAGATTTTCTCGCAGCTTTTCATACCGGACATATTTAAAATTTGTCCTCTATCATTCCATTACAAAGCAAAAGAGTTTGAGAGAGTTGGGTACACTCTTAATTTTTTTTTTTCCCCCTTCAAGGTTACACGGAAAAAAAATTCCCATAAAAATTGAAATAAAAATATTTTGACAACAGTCACAAAATCTCAAAATGCTTTCGTCCTCAAAAATCAAACATAGAAATTGCAAAAATCAAAAACTGAATTTCACAAAATCGTCCGTCGTCGTACAGATTTTCTCGAATCCCAGCTTACCGAATTGTATTAACAGACATTACAGGTTTTTCGAGCATGGTGCAGATAATACGGCCTACAGGAATGAAAAATACTGGAGAATTCTTACAGATTTTCGTCAAAAATCGGTCGTACGGATAGATGCAGATTCCAATGTGGCAACTCTGCTCCCCCGGTGGACAGCAGCGGGGGGGGACAACATCACGTGCTCTTCGCTCGGCCGCTTCTCGAAGTGGAGCAGCGTGGCAATTGTGGCTCTGCTTCTGGAACACCGCCGCGCCGTTGGGTTTGAATTTGCTAATCGGCAATTTGGGTCTCGTGGGAACGTCCATGAATCACGTCACGCTTCTACGGTGGAGAAGGGGGTGGCTCATCAAAGTGTGACAGCTCATACAAAAAATTTCTGAGGTTCCATACAAAGAGTGTGGCAACGGGGAGAGATGGGGAGGATGAAAATGGACAATTGTCCCGTGACGTAATTTGCGGACGCTCCCTCGCGGAGGAATTCCAAAACACCTCGAACATTCGGATGGATGCGCTCCTCTAGAAACCAGAAAGTCCGGCGCTCACCGATCCGCCCTTGGGCGACGAACTTCTGAATCCCGGTCTCGCGATCGGGGTTTGGCAAAAATCAAAAACCGCCAGCCAACAATTGCAGCCGACCCAAGTGGCTTGGGTGAGGGATGCTGACCGAGCAAACCACCCCAGCCCACTTCCACGCATGGTACGGTAGCGATGGCGGGTGGCGGGTGGGTTGGCGGTTACGGCAGCGGACGGGCGGGCGGCAGCGCAGAAGAGTTCTTTCGCATGGTCGAGTTAGAAATACGTCCGGCTGATTCCTGTTCGATCAGCACCTGATACGTCAGATGGGAATGTGTCTGCCTTTTGTCAGCCATCGATGACACAGCCTTTCCGCATTTCAGTGCGGAAAATCGGGGATTCTGCTTCTGACTGGTGTTTGACGTGCCTGGTGGAAAATAGTAAACATGAAATCAGCAGCTCGCGGCAAAATCAAACGGGCGTACACTTTCAACCAACGGAGCGGTCAATTTGTGTGGTGGCTCGATTCGATGGTGAACCGGAATGATTGGATAATGAGCGCGGCAGGTTCGTCGCTGCGGAAGGATTTTGTTCCGAGACAGATCGGTCGCCATTGGGTGGGGTTGGGTGGCGAATGGCCGCGCCGGTGCAGCAGCATTGACCGTTTCAGCTGGGATGGAAGTGACGTAATCGGTAAACAGGCAAAAATGCTTCGAAATTCCCGTGTCCTCTCATACCGAACCACACCGTATTGCTTTCTTTCCTGGGCAAAGGGTGTCTGTCAAAGCGTGTTTACAATTTTGAAAAATCGAAAAGTTGACGGTACGATCACCCTTTGGATGTAAATGTTTCCATTGAGGGTAAAGAAGTTTGAGATTGTTGAATACACTCTAATTTTTTTTTGTCTCCCTAAGGTTACACGGAAAAAAAAATAACAATAAAAAAATTTTAAATAAGAAAATTTTACCAACAATCGGAAAATGGTTTCGTCCTGAAAAAAAGAAAAAAAAAATCGGTATCTCAAAAATAAAAATTAGAAAAATCAAAAGCTGAAATTCCCAAAATCGTCGAGTGGTGGAGCAGGGGGTGGTTCATCAAAGTGTGACAACTCGTACAAAAATGTCAGATGACATCGGGAAGATGGGGAGGCTGAAACTGGCAAATTATCGCGTGACGTATTCTGTGGACGGTCGAGCATTTTTGTACGTAGGTATTGTTTTCTTTCCTTGAAGTGAAGTGATCATAGAGGATGGAGATTTTTGCGTGGCTTTCTCAAGCAGAGATGCCAGATCTACAGATTTTTCTGCAATCCTGCAGATTTTCTCGCAGCTTTTCATACCGGACATATTTAAAATTTGTCCTCTATCATTCCATTACAAAGCAAAAGAGTTTGAGAGAGTTGGGTACACTCTTAATTTTTTTTTTTCCCCCTTCAAGGTTACACGGAAAAAAAATTCCCATAAAAATTGAAATAAAAATATTTTGACAACAGTCACAAAATCTCAAAATGCTTTCGTCCTCAAAAATCAAACATAGAAATTGCAAAAATCAAAAACTGAATTTCACAAAATCGTCCGTCGTCGTACAGATTTTCTCGAATCCCAGCTTACCGAATTGTATTAACAGACATTACAGGTTTTTCGAGCATGGTGCAGATAATACGGCCTACAGGAATGAAAAATACTGGAGAATTCTTACAGATTTTCGTCAAAAATCGGTCGTACGGATAGATGCAGATTCCAATGTGGCAACTCTGCTCCCCCGGTGGACAGCAGCGGGGGGGGACAACATCACGTGCTCTTCGCTCGGCCGCTTCTCGAAGTGGAGCAGCGTGGCAATTGTGGCTCTGCTTCTGGAACACCGCCGCGCCGTTGGGTTTGAATTTGCTAATCGGCAATTTGGGTCTCGTGGGAACGTCCATGAATCACGTCACGCTTCTACGGTGGAGAAGGGGGTGGCTCATCAAAGTGTGACAGCTCATACAAAAAATTTCTGAGGTTCCATACAAAGAGTGTGGCAACGGGGAGAGATGGGGAGGATGAAAATGGACAATTGTCCCGTGACGTAATTTGCGGACGCTCCCTCGCGGAGGAATTCCAAAACACCTCGAACATTCGGATGGATGCGCTCCTCTAGAAACCAGAAAGTCCGGCGCTCACCGATCCGCCCTTGGGCGACGAACTTCTGAATCCCGGTCTCGCGATCGGGGTTTGGCAAAAATCAAAAACCGCCAGCCAACAATTGCAGCCGACCCAAGTGGCTTGGGTGAGGGATGCTGACCGAGCAAACCACCCCAGCCCACTTCCACGCATGGTACGGTAGCGATGGCGGGTGGCGGGTGGGTTGGCGGTTACGGCAGCGGACGGGCGGGCGGCAGCGCAGAAGAGTTCTTTCGCATGGTCGAGTTAGAAATACGTCCGGCTGATTCCTGTTCGATCAGCACCTGATACGTCAGATGGGAATGTGTCTGCCTTTTGTCAGCCATCGATGACACAGCCTTTCCGCATTTCAGTGCGGAAAATCGGGGATTCTGCTTCTGACTGGTGTTTGACGTGCCTGGTGGAAAATAGTAAACATGAAATCAGCAGCTCGCGGCAAAATCAAACGGGCGTACACTTTCAACCAACGGAGCGGTCAATTTGTGTGGTGGCTCGATTCGATGGTGAACCGGAATGATTGGATAATGAGCGCGGCAGGTTCGTCGCTGCGGAAGGATTTTGTTCCGAGACAGATCGGTCGCCATTGGGTGGGGTTGGGTGGCGAATGGCCGCGCCGGTGCAGCAGCATTGACCGTTTCAGCTGGGATGGAAGTGACGTAATCGGTAAACAGGCAAAAATGCTTCGAAATTCCCGTGTCCTCTCATACCGAACCACACCGTATTGCTTTCTTTCCTGGGCAAAGGGTGTCTGTCAAAGCGTGTTTACAATTTTGAAAAATCGAAAAGTTGACGGTACGATCACCCTTTGGATGTAAATGTTTCCATTGAGGGTAAAGAAGTTTGAGATTGTTGAATACACTCTAATTTTTTTTTGTCTCCCTAAGGTTACACGGAAAAAAAAATAACAATAAAAAAATTTTAAATAAGAAAATTTTACCAACAATCGGAAAATGGTTTCGTCCTGAAAAAAAGAAAAAAAAATCGGTATCTCAAAAATAAAAATTAGAAAAATCAAAAGCTGAAATTCCCAAAATCGTCGAGTGGTGGAGCAGGGGGTGGTTCATCAAAGTGTGACAACTCGTACAAAAATGTCAGATGACATCGGGAAGATGGGGAGGCTGAAACTGGCAAATTATCGCGTGACGTATTCTGTGGACGGTCGAGCATTTTTGTACGTAGGTATTGTTTTCTTTCCTTGAAGTGAAGTGATCATAGAGGATGGAGATTTTTGCGTGGCTTTCTCAAGCAGAGATGCCAGATCTACAGATTTTTCTGCAATCCTGCAGATTTTCTCGCAGCTTTTCATACCGGACATATTTAAAATTTGTCCTCTATCATTCCATTACAAAGCAAAAGAGTTTGAGAGAGTTGGGTACACTCTTAATTTTTTTTTTTCCCCCTTCAAGGTTACACGGAAAAAAAATTCCCATAAAAATTGAAATAAAAATATTTTGACAACAGTCACAAAATCTCAAAATGCTTTCGTCCTCAAAAATCAAACATAGAAATTGCAAAAATCAAAAACTGAATTTCACAAAATCGTCCGTCGTCGTACAGATTTTCTCGAATCCCAGCTTACCGAATTGTATTAACAGACATTACAGGTTTTTCGAGCATGGTGCAGATAATACGGCCTACAGGAATGAAAAATACTGGAGAATTCTTACAGATTTTCGTCAAAAATCGGTCGTACGGATAGATGCAGATTCCAATGTGGCAACTCTGCTCCCCCGGTGGACAGCAGCGGGGGGGGACAACATCACGTGCTCTTCGCTCGGCCGCTTCTCGAAGTGGAGCAGCGTGGCAATTGTGGCTCTGCTTCTGGAACACCGCCGCGCCGTTGGGTTTGAATTTGCTAATCGGCAATTTGGGTCTCGTGGGAACGTCCATGAATCACGTCACGCTTCTACGGTGGAGAAGGGGGTGGCTCATCAAAGTGTGACAGCTCATACAAAAAATTTCTGAGGTTCCATACAAAGAGTGTGGCAACGGGGAGAGATGGGGAGGATGAAAATGGACAATTGTCCCGTGACGTAATTTGCGGACGCTCCCTCGCGGAGGAATTCCAAAACACCTCGAACATTCGGATGGATGCGCTCCTCTAGAAACCAGAAAGTCCGGCGCTCACCGATCCGCCCTTGGGCGACGAACTTCTGAATCCTGGTCTCGCGATCGGGGTTTGGCAAAAATCAAAAACCGCCAGCCAACAATTGCAGCCGACCCAAGTGGCTTGGGTGAGGGATGCTGACCGAGCAAACCACCCCAGCCCACTTCCACGCATGGTACGGTAGCGATGGCGGGTGGCGGGTGGGTTGGCGGTTACGGCAGCGGACGGGCGGGCGGCAGCGCAGAAGAGTTCTTTCGCATGGTCGAGTTAGAAATACGTCCGGCTGATTCCTGTTCGATCAGCACCTGATACGTCAGATGGGAATGTGTCTGCCTTTTGTCAGCCATCGATGACACAGCCTTTCCGCATTTCAGTGCGGAAAATCGGGGATTCTGCTTCTGACTGGTGTTTGACGTGCCTGGTGGAAAATAGTAAACATGAAATCAGCAGCTCGCGGCAAAATCAAACGGGCGTACACTTTCAACCAACGGAGCGGTCTATTTTTTGTGGTGGCTCGATGGTGAACCGGAATGATTGGATAATGAGCGCGGCAGGTTCGTCGCTGCGGAAGGATTTTGTTCCGAGACAGATCGGTCGCCATTGGGTGGGGTTGGGTGGCGAATGGCCGCGCCGGTGCAGCAGCATTGACCGTTTCAGTTGGGATGGAAGTGACGTAATCGGTAAACA